>NW_027213248.1:97500-108076 GCF_042767895.1 Penaeus vannamei | reverse complement strand
CAGATTAAACAGTTGCCTAACGAATACAAGACAAGACGAGACAAAAAAAAACAAACAAATTTGTAACAAGAAAAGAAAAGAAAAGAAAAAAAACATTAAACAGTTGACTAATGAATATAAGAAAAAAAAAATAGTAAAAAGAAAAGAAAAGAAAAGGAAAAAAAAAAAAACATCAAACGGTTACCTAACGAAAGAAGAAAAAAATAAACAATTGCCTACCAAATACAAAACAAGACAAAAAAAAAAAAAAAAAAAAAAAAAACATTAAACAGCTGACTAACACCCTGCAAGCGCCCGAAATCCCTCCAAGCCATCCCAAGCCACATCCTGCACGCATCCTTGCCTCAGTGCAACCCGGGAGGAGCGTCACGATGAGAGCGATGAAGAGAAGATAGAAAGAAAGATAGATGGATAAATAAATATATATATATATATATATATATATATATATATATATATATATATATATATATATAGAGAGAGAGAGAGAGAGAGAGAGAGAGAGAGAGAGAGAGAGAGAGAGAGAGAGAGAGAGAGAGAGAGAGAGAGAGAGCGAGAGAGAGAGTGAGAGAACAATAGATAGATAGATAGAGAGAAAGCGATCAAAAAAGAAAGAAAAAAGGCGAAAAAGAGAGAGAAAAAAGGAAGACGAAAGAAAGAAAGACCCCCCCCCAAAAAAAAGAAAAAAGAAAAAAGAAAAAAAAAACACACACAACCACGAGGACGAGATAATGCTCAAGGGTTAACATCTGCCCATTTTTTTCTCCTCCTCCTTCTTCCTTCTTCGTTGTTTTTCTCCCCCTTGAAGTGTTCCCTGACCCTTAAATCAGAATGACCCTGGTAACCCTCTCTCTCTCTCTCTCTCTCGCTGACCCTCTCATTAGACTCCTCCCCTTCCTTGCTCGGGTCTCCTTCCTTCCCTCCTCTTCCTTCCTTCTTATCTACTCCTTCTTTTCTTCTTATCTATTTCCTCTTCTTCTCCTTGCCTCCTCTTTGTCTATTCCTTCTTTTCTTCTGATCTATTTCTCCTTCTCCTTCTTTCCTTTTTGTCTATTCCGTCTTCTTATTTTCTTCTTATCAACTCCTCCTTCTCCTTCTTTTCTTCTTATCCTAATCCCTCTTCTCTTCCCTTCCTTCCTCTCCCGACTCCCCTTCTCCTTCCTCCGCCTTCTCTCCTTCCTTTCTTCTTATCTAATCCCTCTTCTTTCTCCTTCCTTCCTATCTATTCCACCTTCTCTTTCTTTTCCTCCTCTTCCTTCCTTATCATTTACTCCCCTTTCTTCTCCTTCCTTCCCTCCCCTTTCTTCCTTCTTTTCTACTTCCTTCTTCTCTTTCTTTTCCTCCTCTTCCTTTTCCTTCCTTAATGTTTATTCTCCCTTCCTCTCCTTTTCATTCCTTCCGTCCTTTTCCTTCTTTTATCTACGTTGCCTTCCCCCTTCCTTCCTTCTTATCTACTCTCCCTAGTCCTCCATTTCGTTCCTCTTATCTCCTCTTTCTTTCTTTCTTTCTTTCTTTCTTTCCTTCCTTCCGAGCCTCAATTTCCTCTTTCCGTATCTCCTCTCCCTTCCCCTCCTTCATTTTCCTTCTTGCATTTCCTCTGCCTTCCCTCTTCCTTCTGTCATGCCCATTCCCCATTCTCTCATTTTCCTTCTAATCTCCTCTCCCTTCCCCTCCTCCTCTCTCTCACAACTCCCTTCCCTGTTCTTTCCCTCTCCCCTTCCCCCTTCCCTGTTCTCTCCCTCTCCTTATTCCCCCCTTCCCTCTCCCCTTCCCTGTTCTCTCCCTCTCCCTCTCCCCTTCCCCTCTTCCCTCTCCCCTTCCCCCCTCCCCCCCCCAACAGTGACACATTAGGCATTTACCCAAGACAACGCAGTATATGTGAGGATTGGGGGAGGGGGGCAGGGATCGAGGTAGGGGGGGAGAAGAAGAGGGGGGAGGTAGGAAGGAGAAGAAGAAGGAGGAGGAGGAGGAGGAGGTAGGAAGGAGGGTAGAGGAGGGATCGTACATAAAGAGTACTTACTCACTTACCCTCCTTCCATACCAATGCCCCTCCCCCCCTTCCCCCCTGCCTTCCTTACCCTCTGATCTCCCCCTCACACCCCCTCCCCTTCCCCTCCCCCCCCCCCCACCCCTCTGTAACAAGACCAACACGCACAGACTTCCCTTAAAACGACTAAGACAGACGATCTCTAAACGACCCCAGGGCTGATGTGACCACCCCCTCCCTCCCATCTCCTCCCCCTCCCCACCCCTTCTCCTTAACCACCCTCACAATCACCCCCATTATACATTAAAGCTTAACGACTCCCCTACCCACCCACCACCCACTCACCCCTCCACCTCCCCCACATCCCTACCCCACCCTACCCATCCACTCCCCCATCCCCTCCTCCATCCTAACCCCTATCCCGACATCCACCCTCCTCCACCCCCTCCCTCCTCCTCCACCCCCCCACCCCCACCCCGCCCCCATCCTACCCCCGTGAGAACCATGACTAGCGGGTATATTTTCGTCCTGTAATCTACTTGGCTGTCAGAAGCAGTCAGTCCATCACAAGACGAGTCAGGGGGAGGGGGGTGGGGGGTGGAGGGTAGGGAGAGGAGGTGGAGGGTAGGGGGAGGGAGTGGAGGGTAGGGGGAGGAGGTGGAGGGTAGGAGGAGGAAGTGGAGGGTAGGAGGAGGGAGTGGAGGGTCGGGGGAGGAGGGGGAGGGTAGGAGGAGGAAGTGGAGGGTAAAGGAAGGAGATGGAGGGTAGGGGGAAGAAGTGGAGGGGAGGGAAGGGAGTGGAGAAGAGTAGGGGGAAAGGAGGTGGAGGAGTAAGTGGAAGAAGTGGAGGGTAAGCGGAAGAAGTGGAGGCGAGGGGGGAAGAGGTGGAGGGTTGGGGAGGGTAGAGTGAAAGCAGGGGTTAGGGAAGTGGAGAGTAGGGGGAAGAGATAGAGTTTGGTGGAGGGTAGGGGGACGCAGTAGGAGGAGAGTAGGAGGAGAGGAGGGAGCGGGGTAGTGGGGAGAAATAGAGATAGGGCCGGGGGGAGGGAATACGGTAGATAGATTAAAAAAAGGATAGATGTATGAATATAAAAAGAGATAGGTAGAAGTACACACGAAGAAACACAGAAAAAAGATGGACAGGGAGCTGGGCAAACGGATGAACAGATAGATAGACAAACAAATGTACACATTCAGAAAAAATCGATAGATGGATAGACAGCTCGACAAACGAAAAAATAGACAGATAAATGTAGTGATAGACAAATAATAAAGGGATAATTTCAGGATGACGGTCATAATGGTCATAATGGAATGACAAAATAGAGAAAAGTAGGTAAAGCCACAGACGAGAACACCATTGAAGATAATTCGCATATATTTACCGAATTTACCGAATTTACGATGAAGAGGTTTTTATGTAAATAAAGAACAGGCAAAAAAAAAAAAAAAAAACATAAAATCATAGAATGAAAAACACAAAAGACAAAGAAAAAATACAACAAATACAAAAAACAAAAAATATACCACACTTAAACCCAAGGAAAGCAATAAAATAAATAAAACAAATAAAAAAAAGAAAAATTAAAAAGAAAGATAAAAGAAAGCAAACAAAAAAAAAAAAAAAAAAACAGAAAGAAGGGGAAAAAAGAAAAAGACAAAAAAGAAACCAAAAATAAAGCAAGGCCCAGACTCGAGCGACTGTCCTCCCGAGACGAACCCGATCCCCCGGGCACAGCTTCCCCCCCTCGACGCGTCTCCGCCGGCCAGAACGACAGGCGGAAAGAGTCAAGGACACGAATTGCCTTCAAGATGCTGAGAGATGGAGAGACGAAGGCAGCTACGGAGACATGGGGGGGGAGGGGAAGGGGTGGGGAAGGGAGAGGGGAAGAGGTGGGGAAGGGAAGGGAAGGGGTGGGGGGAAAGGAGAGGGGGGAGAGGGGGAGGGAAGAGAGGTGGAGAAAGGGGAGGGGAAAGGGAAGGGGAAGAGGTGGGGAAGGAAGGAGGGGAAAGGGGGGAGAGGCAGGTGAAGAGATGGTGAAGTGGGGAAGGGAGGTGCGTGTACCGTATCTCTCTTTCTCTCTCTCTTTTTTCTTTCCATTTCTCCTCTACTTCCCTCTCCTCTTCTACTTCCTTCTTCTTCACCTTCCAAGGAGCCGCATGTAAATCTTACCCAATTCTCTCTTTTTCTCTCTCTTCCTTATCTCGTTTTCCTTTCCCCTCTTCGCCCCCCCCTCTCTCGCCCTTGTCCCCTTTCCCCTCTCCTTTCCTCATTTTCCTTTCTTCCCCTTTTTCATCTCTTAACCTTTCCCCTTTCCCCCTTTTCATCTCCTTCACCCTGCCTTTTCCCACTCCTCTATTTCCCCCTTTTCAACTCTTCACTTTCCCTATTCATCAAGCTTCATCCTTAGCCTTTCCTCCTCCTCCCTCCCCCGCTCCCTCCTCCCCTCCTCCCCCTCCTCCTCCTCCTTCCTTCTTCTACTTCTTCTTCGTGTGCTTCTTCCTCTTGTTCTTCTTCTTCTTCTTCTTCTTCTTCTTCTTCTCCTTCCTCCTTCTCCTTCTCCTTCTCCTTCTCCTTCTCCTTCTCCTTTCTCCTTCTCCTTCTCCTTCTCCTCCCTCCTCCTCCTTCTTCCTTTCTTCTTCTTCTTCTTCTTCTTCTTCTTCTTCTTCTTCTTCTTCTTCTTCTTCTTCTTCTTCTTCTTCTTCTTCTCCTCCTCCTCCTACTCCTCCTCCTACTCCTCCTCCTACTCCTCCTCCTCCTCCTCCTCCTCCTCCTACCCCCCCCCCCTGGCCCACGCAAGACGACCTTGGACATTCAACTCCTCGGACGCTCGTGACGTCATGAAGGGGGGGAGGGGGGGGAGGGGTTGGAGAGGAACGGCGGGAGAGGGAGAGGGGAAGAAGGAAGGAAAGCGAGGAGGGGAGGGAAAGGGAGGCGAAGGGAGGGGAGGGGGAGGGAAAGGATGGAAAGAGGGGAAAGGGAGGGGAAGCAGAGAAGATGAAAAGGGGGCAAGGGTGAAGGGAGAGAGACGATAGGAGAGAAGAGAAGAGAGAAAAGAGAAGACAGGCGCGAGGAGAGAAGAGAAGAGAAGAGAGAAAAGAGAAGACAGGGGCACGCGAAGAGAGACGATAGGCGGGAGAGGAGCATGAGAAAGTGTGTGTGTAGGGGGGGGAGGGGGGGAAAGGGAGGAGACGAGGGAGTATGGGGGGCGGGCGTGCATGACCTCCTCCGACACGCGGGCGGACCGGGGGGGGAGAGAGGGGAGGACGGGGGAGAGAGGGGAGGACGGGGGTATTTGGTGCGGGCGTGCATGACCTCCTCTGTCGCGGGGCGGCCGGGGGGGGGGGGAGAGGGGGAGGACGGGGGGTATTTGGTGCGGGCGTGCATGACCTCCTCTGACGCGGGCGGCCGGGGGAGAGGGGGAGGACGGGGGGACGGGGGGCGGGCGTGCATGACCTCCTCCGACGCAGGGCGGCCGGAGGGGGGGAAGAGGGGGAGGACCCGGGAGGGACGGGGTGCGGGCGTGCATGACCTCCTCTGACGCGGGCGGCCGGGGGGGGGGGGGGAGGGGAGGACGGGGGAGAGAGGGGGGAGGACAGGGGGTATTTGGTGCGGGCGTGCATGACCTCCTCTGACGCGGGCGGCCGGGGGAGAGGGGGAGGACAGGGGACGGGGGGCGGGCGTGCATGACCTCCGACGACGCGGGCGGCCGGGGGGGGAGGGGAGAGGACGGGGGTCGGGCGTGCGCGGTGACCTCCTCTGACGCGGGCGGCCGGGGGGGGGGGAGAGAGGGGGAGGACGGAGAGGGGAGAGAGAGGGGAGGACAGGGGGTATTTGGTGCGGGCGTGCATGACCTCCTCTGGTCGTGGGCGGCCGGGGAGGGGGAGGACGGGGGGACGGGGGGCGGGCGTGCATGACCTCCTCCGACGCGGGCGGCCAGGGGGGGGGGAGGGGAGAGGACGGGGGACGTGGCGTGCATGACCTCCTCTGACGCGGGCGGCCGGGGGGGGGGGGGGAGAGGGGGGAAGGACGGGGGGTATGGGGGGTGCGGGCGTGCATGACCTCCTCCGACGAGGGCGGCCGAGGAAACAAAGCCCCCCCCCAAAGGCCGATTTCCCGAGCAAGAGCGGCGTAATTGGCTCCACCGCCGACGGGGCTCCGGCGAGAGTGGGAACCCGCAAGCGCCGTGGCCTCCTCCTCTAGAGGCTCCTCGATCTCCCGAAACCTCTTTCCTTTTCCCGCTTCTTTTCCCTCCCTTTTCCTTATACTTCTTTACTCTCTTTTGTCATTTTTCCTTTTCCTTTTCCTTTTTCTTCCTCTCCCCCTCCCCCCTCCTTCTCCCCCTTCCTTCCTTCCCCCTCCCCCCTCCTTCCCCCCTTCCTTCTCCCCTTCCCTCCCCCTCCCCCTTCCACTTCCCCCTTCCCCTCCTTCTCTCCCCCTCCCCTCCTTTTCCCTCTCCCTCTTCTTCTCTCCTTCTCCCCCATTCCCTCCACTTCCCCTCCTTTCCTTCCCCCTTTCCCCCTCCCCCTTCCTTCTCACCCTCCCCCCTTCCCTCCCCCTCCCCTCTCCCCCCTCCCTCCCCCTCCCTCCCCTCCTTCTCCCTTTCCCTTCCCTCCTCCTCCTCCTCCCCTTCCCCCTCCCCCCTCCTTCTTCCCTCATTCCCTTTCACCCTCCCCCTTCCCCACTCCCCCTCTCCCCCTTCCCTTCCCCTTCCCTCCCTCCTTCCCCTCTCCCCCTCCTTCTCCCCTGAAAGTCCTCCCTTTCCGAGTCCTTCACCCATGAGACGTTCACAGAAGACGACTCTCCGGCAACGTTCTCCATTCATTATGATTCGTCTTTTTTTTATCGAAATTCGTCTTTTTATTTTTTCTAATTCATCGGTAAAAACAACACACACAAAAAAACTCCAAAGACAAACGATCGAGAAACGTTTAAATTATATTAAGTATATTAAAGCATATCAAAAATTAAATAGAATGAATAATAATAAAAATGTATATAATAAATAAACACAAATTAAACAAAACAACAAAGCGAGATCCAAAGTATATAAAAAATATATCAAAACGAATAATAATAATAATAAAAATATATATAACAAATTAAAAAATAATAATAAAATAAAATAAGATCCAAAATATAAAAAATACACCAAAACAAATAACAATAAAAAAAACACACAACAAATAAATAAAAAATAAAAAAATACACCAAAACGAATAACAAAAAAAAACAAACAAAACACACACACACACAACAACAACAACAACAACAACAAAAACTAAAAAATCAACCCTCAACCCTTTTGCGAGCGCCACAGGTGACACAGGTGCCACGATACCTGCTTCCTGTCCCTCCCGAACACCTGTAGGAAATCTCTCTTATCCCAGCGCCTTGAGTGGAATCTTGCTATCAAATACACCACTCGAGATTCATGTTTTTATTGTCCTTATCACTATTATTATCATTTAATTATCATTTTATTCGTTATCATTATTATCATCATTGTTATTATTCTATCATCATTATCATTATTATAAGTAGTATTATCATGTTGAAGTGATTATCATTATTATTTTTTTTATTATCATTATCCTTATTATTATTATCATTATCACATTTCCTCTCTTCACGTCTTCCCTTCCCCTATTCAATTCGTTTCTCCTTCTTCCCATGTTTCTTTCCCCATTTCCCTCACTGACTGATTCTTCTCTCATCCTCCCCTCTCCTCTGACTCATTTCCCTTACAATTTCCCCCTATTTCCTGTCCCTTTCCCCTTGCCCCATCTCCCTTTCCATTCCTCGTCCTTCAAATCCCCCGCTACCCCAATCTTTTAACTTCTCCCCCCTCATCTCACCCCCTCCCCTTCACACCAACCCTTCCCCCTCAATCCCCCTATTCCCACTCCCCTTCCCCACACCCCCTCCCCTCACACCCGCCCACCCTAACCCCCTCATCCCCACACACACCCACCGTCTTCACCCCTCATCCCCCACACACCCACCCTCTTCATCCCCTCATCCCTCACCCACCCCTCTTCACCCCCTCATCCCCCTCCCCCCACTCACCCTCTTTACCCCCTCATCCCCCCCACACCCCCCCTCTTCCCCCTCCCCCCTTCCCGACGGATCTCTCGGGCATTTTCACCGGGCATCTCCAGCCCCCAACCCCATCCCTTCCCCCCCTTCCCGACGGATCTCGGGCATCTCCAGCGGGCATCAGCGGGCATCATCGGGCAATCGTTAAGATGAGCCGCAGCGCCTCCGCTCCACTTGGCATGCGATACGCGGTCGCCAGACGCCATGACATGCCTTGCCCTTACCTTTGCCACCTTCTCCTTCTCCTTTCCGTTCTCTTTCTCTTTCCCCTTCTCGTTCTCTTCCTTCCTCTTCTCCTTTTCCTTCTCTTCCTTCCTCTTCTCCTTTTCCTTTTCCTTCTATTTCTCCTTCTCTTTCGTTTTCTCCACCTTCCCCTTCTCTTTCGTTTTCTCTACCTTATCCCTCCTTCTCCTTCTCGTCCCCGTTCTCTTTCTCTTTCCCCTTCTCCTTCTTCTCTTTTGCCTTCTCCCTCTTCTCCCTTTTCTTTCCTCTCTTTCGCCTTCTCCTTCTTTCCTCTTCTTCTCTTCCTTCCTCTTCTCATTCTCCCTTTCCTTCTATTTCCTCCTTCTCTTTCGTTTTCTCTCTTCCCCTTCCCCCTCCTTCCCCTTTCCTTTCTCCCCTTTCGCTCTCCCTTTCTTCTTCCCCCCCTTCCCCCCCTGTCAGATATCTTCCTTACCGCCCACCACCCCACCCCCACCCCCCTTCCCCTTATCCAGCACGCCCAGGATCTACAGACAAGTTTAGAATGCGATATCGGTGAATATAAAATGAGTAGCATCATTTTTTTTTCTCTCTTTTTCTGTGTTGCTTCACAATTTTTTTTTTCTCTTTTTCTTGTGTTGCTTCACTTTTTTTCTCTCTTTTTCTTGTGTTGCATCACATTTTTTTTCTCTTTTTCTTGTGTTGCTTCACATTTTTTTTCTTTTTCTTGTGTTGCTTCATTTTTTTTTTCTCTTTTTCTGTGTTGCTTCACATTTTTTTTTCTCTTTTTATGTGTTGCATCACAATTATTTTTTCTCTCCTTTTCTTGTGTTGCATCACATTTTGTTTTCTCTTTTTCTGTGTTGCGTCACATCTTTTTCTTTTCTTTTTTTCTGCTCAGTTACGCAAGCAGGAGAAATCACAACTCTTTGGGAGCAAGCACGCAACTCCCCCCCCCCTCCCTCCCCCAACTCTCCCTCTCTCTCTCTTCTTTACTGTCTGTGTCTGTCTGTTTGTCGCTTTCTCTCACCCACTCTCTTTCTTTCTGCCTCTCTGTCTCTCTCTCTCTTTCTCCTCTTTTCTGTCTGTTTGTCTCTTTCTCTCACTCTCCCATTCTCTCCCTTTCTTTCTGCTTGTCTCTCTTTCCTTCTTTCCTTCTTTTTGTCTGTCTCTTCCTCCCTTTCTCTCTCCCTTAATCTAATCCTTAAGCAGAAACACCTTCATTCCGTCAAGATAAAAAAAAATAATAATCATCATCAACCATATCATAGCTAAATGGCTGACAAGGAGAACCGATTCTTCTCACAGTTAAGGAGATAACACCCCCAACATTCCAACCAATAAATAATCAATAAATAATAATCAATAAATAAATAATCAATAAATAAATCATCATCAACCATATCATAGCTAAATGGCTGACAAGGAAAACCGATTCTTCCCACAGTTAAGGAGATAACACCCCCAACATTCCAACCAATAAATAATCAATAAATAATAATCAATAAATAAATAATCAATAAATAAATCATCATCAACCATATCATAGCTAAATGGCTGACAAGGAAAACCGATTCTTCTCACAGTTAAGGAGATAACACCCCCAACATTCCAACCAATAAATAATCAATAAATAATAATTCAATAAATAAATAATCAATAAATAAATCATCATCAACCATATCATAGCTAAATGGCTGACAAGGAAAACCGATTCTTCTCACAGTTAAGGAGATAACACCCCCAACATTCCAACCAGAAGTGGACCATTTCCCCCTTTCCCCCAACCCCATCGCGACCTCACAACCCCAACATACCCGCAACAACCTCCTCGCATACACACGCACACACAGAGACACACATACTCACACACACACACACACATAAACACACACACACATATAACACACACACAGACACACACACACAGACACACAAACACGTACAAACAAACAAACACACAGACACACACACAAACACACACACACACACACACGCACACACGACCCCCGCGAGTGTTATTCAATATCAACAAAAGCAGAGAGGGCAAGTTGAAAGGCACTTACTTCCGCATACACACTCTCTCCTGGCTCTTCCTCGTCTCTCTTCTTCTTCTCCTCCTTCTTCCCTTTTCCTCCTTCTCACTCCATCGTCCCGACACCCGTCTCGGAGAAGGGTGGAGGTCGCCCCCCCCCCACCTTCGAGGCCGACTCGGAGGTCCGGCCGCTCGCACCTCCAAGGCCGACGAGACTCCGCTCTTTCTCGAATAACACCCTCAGCGCACACGTG
>NW_027213248.1:82500-87500 GCF_042767895.1 Penaeus vannamei | reverse complement strand
AGGAGAGGGGGGGTGGGGGAGGGGGTCTTAGGGGGCTATCACGCCAACCCCCACCCCCACCCCCACCCCCTCCCCCACCTCTCGTCTTGAAAACACCTGCATTCTATTAGCCTGGCCGTCCCTCCTCCCTCCACCCTACCCCTCCCCCCACTCTCCCATTCAATGCTACGCCATTCCTCCTCCTCCTCCTCTTCCTCCTCCTCCTCCTCCTCCTCGTCGTCCTCCTCCTTCTCTACCTCCTCCTCCTTCTCTTCCTCTTCCTCCTCCTCCTCCTCTTCCTCCTCTTTCTCCTCCTTCTCCTTCTCCTCTTCCTCCTCCTTCTCCTCTTCCTCCTCCTCTTCCTCCCATTCCTCCTCCTCCTCCTCCTCCTTTGTCTGACTATTTGTCTGTCCGTCTCTCCTTATAAACCCAATAAATACATAATACATACATGCACACACGCACGCACACACGCACACGCACGCACACACACACACACACACACACACACACACACTTTTATCTGTCTGTCTGACTATTTGTCTGTCCATCTCTCCATATACACACATATGTACGTATGAACACATCCTGATTGGGTCTTCAATACATGTAAATACTTACATACATAGCTAGACAAAGTACGCACACAAAAAAGTCATTGTAATAAACACTAAAAAACAATTAAACAAATAAATACGCCGACAATACAGCAGAAAAAAATATACAAAATAAAATAGATAAATGAACTGAACTTCTCTAAACCAGACTGCAACACTTTCTTGCCAAAAAAAAGTAAAGAAAAAAGAATGGAAAAATAGAAGAAAAAAAAAATCGGGAAGGCATAACTTTAAACACGGAAAACACGCCAATGCCCGAGAAAGAAAAAAACATAGAAAGAAAACAAGAAAAAGAAAGAAAAAGAAAAAACAAGAAAAAGAAAGAAAGAAAGAAAACAAGAAAAAGAAAGAAAACAGGAAAAATAAAGAAAAAAACAGGAAAAAAACAAAAGAAAGAAAAATAAAAAACAAGAAAAAGAAAGAAAAAACAAGAAAAAGAAAGAAAACAAGAACAAAGCAAAAACCAAAACGGCGCCGCGGCAAGAGAAAACAAAAATAAATAAATAAGAACTACTCAAGACCCTCTCCCTCTCTCTCTTGCGAAGGACCGAGCGCGTCGGTAAGGCTCAAAATCCTACAGACCGGCAACGGAGATCCGACCTTAAGGCATGGCCAGATCCTCCAAAATTCCCTTCGACCCTTCAGGAGGCACTACTTCCCCCCCCCTCCTCCCCCTCCAACCCTCCCCCCTCCTCCTCCCTCCCCCTTTCTCCTCCCTCACTCCCTCCCCTCCTTCCCTCCTCCATTCTCCCACCCCTTCTCTCCCTTTCCCCTCTCTCTTCCCTCACTCCCTAACCCCCCTCCTTCTCCAGGCTCTCTAAAATACACGAGGATACACACACACACACACGCACGCACACACACACACACACACACACACACACGCACGCACACACACACACACACACACACACACACACTTGCTAGCACCTCCTCCTCCTCCTCTTGCTCCCATTCCTCCTCCTCCTCTTCCTCCCCTTCCACCTCCTCCTCCTAATTGTCATTGGGAATAAAGGCAAAAACAAGAAAAACAACAGCAAAAAACATATGCAAAAGCGCTCCGCAAAAAAAAAAAAAAAAACTTTGCTAAATTTTCTTTAGTACACATTTCGCTCGAAGACTTCTTTGTCCCAAACAAATAAGAAAGAAGAAGAAGAAGAAAAAAAATCTTCCTCAACTTGTATCAAGACAAAAAGAAAAAAAAAAGAAAAGAAAAAAAAGAAAAAGAAAAAAAAAATGAAAGGAGAAAACATTTTGTAAAAGAATCTTTTTTTCTCTCTCTCTTTTTTCTCTTATTCACATTTATATCATTCCACTTTATTTCCTTTTCGGGCAGTTAACGAAGACTTTAGCAATTCCGACACATGAGCCCCTCCCAAGTCAACAGATAAAAATTCAACCCCCCCCTACACGCCCCCCCCCACCAAAGAAAAAAAATCGAAAGACAGAAAGAGAAGAAAAACGTAAAATAAGTAAATAAATAAATAATAAATACTCAAAACATTTCTCATTTTGTAATATTCACCTCTACACAAAAAAAAAAAATCAGAAGACATAAAGAGAAGAATAAAAAATATATATATAAATACATAAATAAATAAATAAATAAATAAAAAATACTCGAAAATATTTCCCATTCAGTAATATTCACCCCCCCCCCAAAAAAAAAATCGAAAGACAGAAAGAGAAGAACAAAAAAGAAAAAATTATAAATACATAAATAAATAAATAAATAAAAAATACTCAAAAGATTTCCCATTTGTAATATTCACCCCCCCCCTAAAAAAAAAATCGAAAGACAGAAAGAGAAGAATAAAAAAGAAAAAATTATAAATACATAAATAAATAAATAAATAAAAAATACTCGAAAAGATTTCCCATTCAGTAATATTCACACACCCCAAAAAAAAAAAAAAACATCAAAAGACAGAATAAAAACGTAAAACAAACAAACAAATAAATAAAAAATACTCTAAAAATAAACAAACAAATAAACAAACAAACAAACAAATACTCGAAAAGAATTCCCATTCAGTAATATTCAAATACACCAGTTGCAGCCTCTCCAACGCCTTCTCCATTTCAAGCTTGAGACTTGAGACGCAATAAAAAGAAAAAAAAACATTTCGTTTCGCGTCTTTCATCCTCCAACACACCAAAGGGGAAAAAAAAAAAAAAAAAACTTTCTTAAAAGCTGAATTTTCTTAAAAAAAAAAAAAAAAAAAAAAATCGAAAGACAGAAAGAGAAGAAAACGTAAAACAAATAAATAAATAAATAAATACTTTAAAAAAAATTCGAGACAGAAAGAGAAGAAAAACGTAAAACAAACAAACAAATAAATAAAAAAATACTCTAAAAACAAACAAACAAACAAACAAATAAATTAATAAACAAAAAATACCCGAAAAGAATTCCCATTCAGTAATATTCAAATACACCAGTTGTAGCCTCCCCAACGCCTTCTCCATTTCAAGCTTGAGTCTTGAGACGCAATAAAAAAAAAAAAACATTTCGTTTCGTTTCGCGTCTTTCATCCTCCAACACACCAAAGGAATTTTCTTAAAAAAAAAAAAAAAAAAAAAAAAAAGCCTTGAAACAAAACTCGAAACTCTATGTTCTGCGGCATTCGCAAAATTCTTTGTAATGATACAGATAATATGTATAAATACACATATACAATCATACATAATATATACAGTATAAATAGGTCTTAATATAATACGTAAATAATAAACATACATATACATATACAAGCATACATGTATAAATATATCTATATCTATCTATATATATCTATATGTATTACATAAGTATATGTGTGTATGCATGGTTTTATGGCGTGTGTGTATGTATGTGTACGTGTACATGTCCGTATCCGTGTGCATGTACGTGTCCTGTGCGTGTGCATGTTCGTGTCCGTGTGCATGTGCATGTCCGTGTGCATGTCCATGTCCATGTCCGTGTGCATGTCCATGTCCATGTCCGTGTGCATGTGCATGTCCGTGTGCATGTCCATGTCCATGTCCGTGTGCATGTCCATGTCCATGTCCGTGTGCATGTGCATGTCCGTGTGCATGTGCATGTGCATGTGCATGTCCATGTCCGTGTGCATGTCCGTGTCCGTGCCCATGTCCATGTCCGTGCCCATGTCCATGTCCGTGTGCATGTACATGTGCGTGTGCGTATGTACGTAACCATGTACATCTAAACTACCCGCTTATGGGACTACCATGCTTCCCCGACTCCTCCCAGCGGCCGGAAGCGCTGAGCATGCACCTTACGACTACCTCAGGGAGAGAAGACCTCCGCGGACGATAAAGATAAAAGATAAGAAGAAAAAAGAAAAAGAAGAGAGAGAGAGAAAAAAAAAACTCTCTGGGTATAACTTCTCACTATCATAACTTCCTCCACCAAAAAATCGAAAAAAAAAAAAATAAATACATAAAAACTACGGAAAAGACCTGTGCGACCACGTGACATTTTTTTCTATAACTATAATCGAGTATAAACAACTATTAACAAAGAGAGAGAACAGAAAGAAAGAGAAAAGAAAAAAGAAAATGAATTTCCAAGATGTCATATACAACCTTTCTTTGTCGCCCCCCCCCCCCCCGCCTGTTCCCCTTCCTCCCTCCCTCCCCCCATCAGGAGACAGATCCTTTTTTCCCCCTTCCCCCCTCCCTCTCAGGAGAAAACCCTCCCTTCCTCCCCCTTCTCCCTCCCACCAAGAAAATACCCTCCCTTCCCCTCCCTCTTCCCACAAAGAAAAAAACTTCCCTTCCACCTCCCCAGGTTTCCCCCTAGTCCTCCCCCCAAACTTCCCCTCCAGATCCTCCCCAACTGCCCCCCCAGATTCCCCCCCCCCAGCCTTCCCCCTTCCCCCCAGACTTCCCCCTACCCCCAACTCCTCCCCCCTCAGGTTTCCCCCCCAACTCCCCTACCCCCAAACTTCCCCCCCCAAAAATCCCCCCCACTCCCCCCCGTTCGAGCATGCCGGGTACTCACAGGCGGGCGCGAGACAGACTGAATCTTGGCGAAGATGGAGATCTGCGCCTGGCGAGCCGAGGGCGGCGGGTGGTCGGGCGTGGGAGGCTGCTGGTAGTGGGTGGGGCTCAGCGGTGTGGGCGTGATCTGTGGAAGGGGGGGGGGAGGGGTTGGCGGGGAGATGCCGCGCTAGAGGTGTGGCCGTGTCCCCTTCGCACGCAATTTAGACACACGCACACGCAGGTCCCGATCACCTGTTCCAGCCCTTTGACTATCCACATTGACGATTCCCGGAAGGAGGAAGGGAAGGAAGGATGGAAGAGAAGGAAGGAAGGAAGGAGGAAGGGAAGGAGGGAAGAAAGGGAGAGAAGGAAGAAATGAAAGGAGGGAGGGAGGGAGGGAGGGAGGGACGGAAGGAA
>NW_027213248.1:72500-75000 GCF_042767895.1 Penaeus vannamei | reverse complement strand
AAAAATCCTCTATACATTTGAGATTTAAAATAAAAAATCCTTCATACATTCGATATCTAAAAAAAACGCAAAATGCATAATACACTGCAGAGTTACTCGTCACGATACCACAATGACGTCATAAATGCTCGATGACGTCATGAATGCTCGATGACGTCATGAATACTCGATGACGTCATGAATACCCGTATATATACATGCATACGAGAGACCGAGAGATGCATTCGCTGGATAAACAAAAGGGGGAGTCTACGAATTTCCTATTTCCGGTCTCTATCTTCGGTCCCGTTCTCGGTTTCTCTGCTATCTCCCTCCTTTTATCTCACGTTCTTCCTTTCATTCTTTCCCTCTCCCTCCCTCCCAAAAAAACAGAAACAAAGATATATTTAAATCCACGCTGAGACCTCGAAGCAACGCTGAGACATGTGAGGGTACAAAAAGGGAGGAAAAATTGAACAAAAGGAAGAATAAAAGTTTCTTGTATCTACCTCTCTATCCTATGCCCCTCCCCCCCCACCCCACCCCACCCCCGCCTATCCTCCTCCTCCTCCTCCTATCCTCACCAGAGTGTCAAGCAAGGATCATGCAACAGCGGGACCATACAGTGTGTAGGGAGGACGAACGCGTGGCCAGCATGATGCAACACGGTGGGGGGAGAGGGGGGGGAGAGAAAGGTGGGGGAGGGGGGGCAAGGGAAGGAGCGACGCACGGAAAAGAAAATGAAACAAACGACAAAGAGGCGGCAACGAAAGGGCATGCAAGACGTGAAGACGAAAGACGAGCCTCGAGAGGGCGCCATCTCGCGGGACTCGCTCTGCCTGCCCCAGCGCCATCGGCCGGGGTCTGAAGGGGGCGAAGGGCCCGCGAGCGGCGTCCGCGCCGATGGCTCCCTCTCCTCCCTCTCGTGCTCCCCCCGGCGCATGCGGTGCCTCACTCACCTGCGGCTTGTTGTCCCAGAAGTCCAGCGACTTGGGCCTCTGGTCGCCGTCGGAGTCGTCGGACGAGTCCACCATGCGCCTCCCGCCGCCGCCGCCGCCGTCGCCGCTGCCGCACCCCCGGCCCCCTCCGCCGCCGCCGCCGATCTTGGCATAGGCCGAGGACGCGCGCGGCCGCCGCGGCAGCGTCTGGGCGTTGCGGTCCCGGAGGTTCTCGTTGCGGTCGCGCAAGTTGTCGTTGCGGTGGCGGTGGTGGTCGCGGTCGGCCCAGGACGCGTTGTCGTGGTGGTGGCGGTAGATGGTGTGGTAGTGGTGGTCGCGCGCGTGGCCGTCGCCGTGCCGCCGCTCGCCCCGCTCGCGCAGCGTCTCGTAGCGCTCCTTCAGGTTCTCGTAGCGGTGCACCGTGTTCTCGTACACGTGCGGGTCACGTGACTTGGACGTGCGGCGGCTCTTGACGGGCTTGAACGAGATCGTGCCGTACACCTGTCGGGAGGGCGGGGTGGAGGAAGAGGGAGGAAGGGGAGGAGGAAGGAGGAAAGGGAGGAAGGGGAAGAAGGGGAGGGGGAAGGAGGAGAAAGTGGGAGGGGTAAGAGGGAGGAAGAGGAGAACGGGAGGAAATGAAGGGCACAGAGGAACACGGACACGGTCACACAGGAGGGAACGGGAATGGAAAAGGGGAAACAACAAAAAAAAGGACACGGGAGGGACACGGAGAGGTGGGCGGGGCACAAAGAACAAACAAAACTAAGATCAATCTGTAGAGCAAGGCAAGCTGTACAAAAAAAAAAAAAAAAAAAAAAAAAAAAAAACCAGATACTCGCGCCCTCCGAGAGCCAAGGTCAGGCAAGGTCGACCCAGCAAGGTCAATCTGCCTGTGCAATCACTCTGCATAAACTCCCAAGCAGGAGAAAGCAACACATGGCTGGCCAAAGCGCTTATGCCAAGGCTGCGGCTGACAAATAATGATAATAATAAAATAATAACGCTAATGTGAAATACAACAATAACAAACGGAACTAATAATATATCTAGAGCATAATAAATAAAAATATACATATGCAGAAACATATTTTGGATGTAAATAAGTGAAATTTGCAATAACATTCAATAACGATATTAGTTATAACAGTAACCATAATGAAAGGACATTTACAAGTATGCTGCCAAAAAAAATTATATATATATCTAATCAATGAATCACTCAAAAAGACACACCATCAAACACATAATAATTTATAAATCTAAAAATAGAGCAATAAAATTTGAAAACATAACTGATAGATCAACATACAAGGCACTTAATAACAAAACATAACGAATAGCATACAGAACAAATTAAACAAACAAATAAAAAAAAGGTACAAGACTAACAGAAATAATGAGAAACATGAAACAAAACTGAATAAGAAAAAAACTTGTGGGAATAAACGAACTGCAAAGAGAAAGACAAATGTAAGCAATAATATAATAAGACGAAAAAAGGCATAAGAGAAGACAGATAAAGCGAATGAAAGAAAGAAACGAGAGATATCCGCAGGCTGAAGAGGAACATAAAATAAATGGAA
>NW_027213248.1:37500-42500 GCF_042767895.1 Penaeus vannamei | reverse complement strand
CTCATTCTCTGTCTCTGTCTCTACCTCTATCCTTCGTTCTCTCATTCCCTATTTCGCCTCTGTCTCTACCTCTCCTTCGTCTATCTGTCATTTTCGCCTTCTCCTTCGTTCTCATTCTCTGTCTCTACCTCTATCCTTCGTTCTCTCATTCTCATTCTCTGCCTCTGTCTCTACCTCTATCCTTCGTTCTTTATTTTCGCCTTCTCTCATTCTCTATCTCTGTCTCTACCTCTATCCTTCGTTCTCTCATTCTCATTCTCTGTCTCTACCTCTATCCTTCGTTCTTTATTTTCGCCTTCTCTCATTCTCTATCTCTGTCTCTACCTCTATCCTTCGTTCTCTCATTCTCTGTCTCTGTCTCTACCTCTATCCTTCGTTCTTCATTTTCGCCTTCTCTCATTCTCTATCTCTGTCTCTACCTCTATCCTTCGTTCTCTCATTCTCATTCTCTGCCTCTGTCTCTACCTCTATCCTTCGTTCTTCATTTTCGCCTTCTCTCATTCTCCATCTCTGTCTCTGTCTCTATCCTTCGTTCTCTCATTCTCTGCCTCTGTCTCTACCTCCGTCCCTGTCGATATATAACCATTTCCCTGACCAACGGCTCTGTCTATTTTATCTATTTATGTGTTAACTGGACTCCTCATGCTTACCTAATTGTTTTCTTCCTCCAGACCTAATCTCTTTATTTGATTATACAGATGTTTGCTTTTCGAAATTCGATTGATTTATACGCAATAGTCAATCTTTTTTTTCTCTCTTTTTTTTTTTTTTTTTTTTTTTTTTTTTAGCTGTATTTGCATCTATATACTGGTTGCCTTTCCTAATTGCATGTTTACTTATCCGGCAAATTCAACTCTCATTTTCATTCTTCTCCCCACTCTCTCTCTCTTTTTCTCTTCTCTCTTTCTCTTCTTTTCTTTCTCTCTTTCCTCTTTCTTTCTCTTTCTCTTTCTCTTTCTCACTCTCTCTCTTCTTTTCTTCTCTTTTCCTTCTTCTTTTCTTTCTCCGTTCTCTTCTTCTCTTTTCTTCTCTCTCTCTTCTCTCTCTCTCTCCTCTCTCACACACACACACTCACACACACACACACACAATTCACACTCTGTAATCCTTTACTCCTGCCCTACCTCTCCCCTTCCCCCACCCTTCCGACGCCTCCTCCCTTCCCTCCCGACGCCCTCCCCTCCCTTTCCCCCGACCTTCCCCCTTCCCTCCCCGCTCTACTCACTCTGACGTCTGGCTGCGGTACGAGAAGGAGGCCCGCTCCCCTCCTCCTCCACTCCCGCCGCCCCCGCCCACGGTCTTGGGCGGGGGCGGCACGTCGTAGATGGAGCGGTCCGACGCGGCCTCCGACACCCGACTGGCCACCGACGTCCTCCCGTCCCGATCCGAGATGCGGCTCTCCCGGTCCGACGTCCGACTCTCCCGGTCCGACGTCCTGCTCTCCCGGTCCGACGTCCTGCTCTCGCGGTCCGACGTCCGGCTCTCGCGGTCCGACGCCCGGCTGCTGGCGCGGTTGTCCGAACTTCTGCTCTCGCCGTCTGCAAGGGAAAGAGGGCGTTGGTCGGGCGTTGGTCGGGCGCTGGTCGGGGCGGGGGGGGGGACAGGGCCTCGAGCGCGAAAGCAGTGAGGGTCGGTGGAGCATGAGAGAGAAAGAGAATAAGAATGAGAATGAGAAAGAGAGAGAGAGGCTGGAAGAGAAGGGAAGGGAGAAGGAGAGAGAAAGAGAAAGAGAGGCAGGAAGAGAAGGGGAAGGTAGGGAAAGGGGCAGGGGGACGGGGACAGGGCCTCGAGCGCGAAAGCAGTGAGGGTCGGTGGAGCATGAGAGAGAAAGAGAATAAGAATGAGAATGAGAGGGCAGAAAGAGACGGGGGAAAGGGGATAAGAAAGGGAGAAAGAGAGGCAGGAAGAGAAGGAGGAAGGGGATAAGAAGGGAGGGAGAGAAAGAGGAGAGGGGAAGGGAGAAGGGGGATAAGAAGGGAGGGAGAGAGAGAGAGGGGAGAAAGAAAGGAGGGAGAGAGAGAGAGAGGCAGGAAGAGAGAGGGATAAGGAAGGAGGGAGAGAGAGGAGAGGCAGGAAGAGAGAGAGAGAGAGGTAGGGAAGGGGCGGAGAACAGGCAGAAGAGAGAGAGAAAAGAGATGAAGTGAGGAGAGAGAGAGAGGGAGAGGAAGAGAGAGAAAAGGAAAGAGAGAGAGAGAGAGAGAGAGAGAGAGAGAAGGAGAGGAAGGACAGAGAGAGAGAGAGAGAGAGACAGACAGACAGAGAGACAGAGAGAGAGAGAGAGAGAGAGAGAGAGAGAGAGAGAGAGAGAGAGAGAGAGAGAGAGAGAGAGAGAGAGAGAGAGAGAGAGAAAGAAAGAAAGAAAGAAAGAAAGAAAGAAAGAAAGAGGGGAGAGAGAGAGAGAGAGAGAGAACAAGAAAGAATTCTAGAAATGAACAAGACCAACACTCACACCAAAACAGACACATTAATTCATAAAAAAGAAATTAAAAAAACAAGAAATTAAAGGGAAAAAAACTGCTTCATTTCTAATCAACACTGGGCACTTGGCGCCGCCCAATCAAAACAGGTTTCGGTCACAATAAACAACACGAACAACAACACCTCATCATAACAAATTACCAAATAATAACAAAACATCTACGAACTCTGCTTTTACGTGACTAACATGCACTCCAACTCTACGGATGTTTCAAGGGGTGGTGGGCAGGTGGGTGGGCAGGTGGGTGGGTAGGTAGACGGGTGGCTGGCGGGCAGGGAGAGTGGGTGGGTGATGGTCAGGTTGACAGGTAGACGGGCGAGTGGTGGGCAGGGTGAGTGGTGGGCGGTGGGCAGGGTGAGTGGTGGGCGGTGGTCAGGTTGAGAGGTGGGCAAGGAGAGTGGGTGGTGGTTAGGTTGAGAGGTGGGCAGGGAGAGTGGGTGGTGGTCAGGTTGAGAGTTGGGCGGGTGATCAGGTTAAGTAAGTGAACGGGGTGGGTGGGTTGGTGGTCAGGTTGAGAGATGAGCGGATGGCCGGGTGGGTAGACGGGTGGGTGGTGGTTTCAAGGAGAGGCGGGCAGGGATGAAGGTGGGTAGGTGGTGGTCAAGGGGGTGAGGGGAGGCGATGAGAGGTGGGTAGGGTGGGGGATCAGGGGAAGGGGGGGAGGCGATGAGAGGTGGGTAGGGTGGGGGTCAAGGGGGTGGGGGAGGTGGGTAAGGAGGGGATATCACGGGAGGGACTATGACAGGTGTTTATGAAGGTGTTCCTCGGTCAAGGAATAAAATATTACTAAATACATCTTTCTAAAATAATAATCAGCACAAAATCGAAATCAAAATAACAACAAAAAAACAAAAAACAAAACAAATAAACAAGGCAATTACAGGGCTCAGAAGAGGACTTACCCCCACGACCTTTCCCTCCCTCACAACGCCATGAGGGGAAAATGGGGGAAAAAAGGCAAACTGACCAAAAGGGAAGAATGGGGAATAGAAGAGGGAGAAGGAAGAGGGAGGAAGGGAGAAGGAAGAGGGAGGAGGGGAGAAGGAAGAGGAGGGGAGGAAGGAGAGGGGGAGAAGGAAGAAAGGGAGGAAGGGAGAAGGAAGGGAGGAAGGGAGAAAGGAGGGAGGAAGGAAGAAGGGAAGTGGAAGGAGGGAGAGGAGGAGGAGAGAAGTTAGAGGGAGGAGGGGGAGAAGGAAGAGGAGGAGGGAGAAGGAAGAGCAAAGGAGAAGGAAGGAGGAAAGGAGAAGGAGGGAGGAGAGGAGAAGGAAGGGAGGAGGAGAAGGAGGAAGGAAGAAGGAGGAGGGAGGAGGAGGAGAGGAAGTAGAGGGAGGAGGGAGAGAAGGTGGGGAGAAGGAAAGGAGGAGGGAGAAGGAAGAGGAAAGAAAGGAAGAGGAGGAGGAGAAGGAAGAGGAAAAGGGAAGGAAGAGAGGGATGGAAGAGGAAAGAGGGAGAAGGAGAAGAAAGAGGGAAGAGGAGAGGGAGAAGAGAGAGGGATGGAAGAGGAAAGAGGGAGAAGGAAGGGAGAAGAGGAAAAAGGTAAAGAATGGGAGAAGGAAAGGAAAAGGGAACCTAGAAGAAGGAGAGGGAAAAGGAAGGAAGGAAGGAAGGAAGGAAGGAAGGAAGGAAGGAAGGACGGAAGGAGAGAGAGAGAGAGAGAAAGGGGCGCCCGTCCGTCGCCAAGAATCAGCCCAATCTGCAGTTATGCCTCTGAACTCCGGCCGTGACTCGTGCTGTCAACTGTGCGCTATTTGGCCCCGCTGTCCAGGGTCATTTGTGCCCTGGAGTGGCCCTGGAGCGGCCCTCGGTGCGTGCGTGGCTGTGCTCGGTCGCTGATTGGCCCTCGCGCCGCCGGAGTGCCCGAGCTGGCACTGGCTGGGAGCAGGTCTGGTCTTTCTCGCTTTCGTTCTCTTTCTCTCTTTCTCCTTCTTTCGTTTTATTTCTCTCTTTCGTTCTATTTCCCCTTCTTTCGTTCTCTTTCTCTCTTTCGTTCTCTTTCTCCTTCTTTCGTTTTCTTTTTCTCTTTCTCCTTCTTTCGTTCTCTTTCTCTCTTTCTCCTTCTTTCGTTCTCTTTCTCTCTTTCTCCTTCTTTCGTTCTCTTTCTCTCTTTCTCCTTCTTTCGTTCTCTTTCTCTCTCTTTCGTTCTATTTCTCCTTCTTTCGTTCTTTCTCTCTTTCTTTCGTTCTCTTTCTCCTTCTTTCGTTTTCTTTCGTTCTTTTTCTCCTTCTTTCGTTCTTTCTTTTTCTCTCTTTCTCCTTCTTTCGTTCTTTTTCTCTCTTTCTCCTTCTTTCGTTCTCTTTCTCTCTTTCTCCTTTCGTTCTCTTTCTCCTTCTTCCGTTCTCTCTCTATCTTTCTCTTTCTTTCGTTCTTTCTCTCTTTCTCCTTCTTTCGTTCTTTCTCTCTTTCTCCTTCTTTCGTTCTCTTTCTCTATTTCTCCTTCTTTCGTTCTTTCTCTCTTTCTCCTTCTTTCGTTTTCTTTCTATTTCTCCTTCTTTCGTTTTCTTTCTCTTTCTCCTTCTTTCGT
>NW_027213247.1:7500-10000 GCF_042767895.1 Penaeus vannamei | reverse complement strand
TTCTCTCGCTGAACTCTCTCTCTCTCTCTTTCTCTCGCTAACTCTCTCTCTCTCTCTCTTTCTCTCGCTAACTCTCTCTCTCTCTCTTTCGCTCTCTCGGTCTCTCCCTCTCTGTCTTGTTGCTTTTGAGAAGTAAACATCTGTCTAAATAAACTTTCCAGACTTGTCAAATCAAATCAAACCAATTTAAATTTCTCTCCCTCTCTCTCTCTCAACCTCCCCTCCTCCCTCCTTCCCTCTTCCCTCTCCCCCCCCCACCTCCTCCCTCTCCCTCCCACCTCCTCATCACCCTCCCCCTCCTTCCCTCTCCCTCCCACCTCCTTCTCACCCTCCCACCTCCTCCTCTCCCTCCCACCTCCTCCTCTCCCTCCCACCTCCTCCCCTTCCTCCCACCTTCTCCTCTCCCTCGCCCCCGCCATCCCTCCAACACCAACAGCGGAACCACGGCGACCTCAACGACACTCTTTGACACGGCTGCAGCTGGACGGGCGCGGGAAATTCAAAAAAGGAACCCACGCGAACCCACACCATGATACCACTGTGTTTCCAATCGGGCCTGCTGCTCCTTTTCCTGCTGCTGCTGCTGCTGCTGCTGTTGCTAATTCTCCTCTCCTTCTCTCCTCTTCTAACACTATCATTTTTCTAATTCCTTCGTCTCTCTCTCTCTGTCCTTTCTTATGCTGCGAACTCCCCTGTCCGTCTTTCTTCTTCTAACACTTCTGATTCTCTTTTCCCAATTCCTTCGTCTCTCTCTCTCTCTCTCGCTCTCTCTCTCTCTCTCTCTCTCTCTCTCTCTCTCTCTCTCTCTCTCTCTCTCTCTCTCTCTCTCTCTCTTCTTCTTTAAATAAATCTATGCAGAGTTTTTTTCTCGAAGCTTAAATAATATGCACATTTCCTTTAAACTCTTCAGACAAAAGTTTTCCCGGACACCAGGCTTCCATGAAAGAGACCCTCATTTCGAGAGACCCAGACGGACAGACAGACAAACACACACACACGTACATACACCTGAAAAAGCTTCTTTCCCCCTTCCTTTTTCCTCCTACCCTCCTAGCCCTGGCAACCCGTTAGTAACAGCTGAGGCAAGAAAATAATATATGGTTATTCTTCCTCTCGTCCTAATGTCAACACTATGCATATCAGTGGTTGAAGAATAGAAGACCAACGTTGCCATTTTTATGAGACATCATAAATACACAAGCTTCCTTTATCTCTCTTTACACACACACACACACACACACACACACACACACACACACATACACGCACGCACACACACATACACGCACGCACACACACATACACACACACACACACACACACTACACAGACACACACACACACACACACACACACTACAGACACACACACACACACACACACACACACACACACTACACAGACACACACACACACACACACACACACACTACACAGACACACACACACACACACACTACACAGACACACACACACACACACTACACAGACACACACACACACACACACACACACACACACACACACGCACTACACACACACACACATACTACACACACACACTACCCCCCCACACACATACACACACACACACACACACGCACTACACATATACATATATATAGTATATCGGTCCGTTCCGAGAGAGGGCCAAGCGGATAGAAAGAGTGCCAAGACCCCCTCGTTTCGACAGCATGGCACCTCCTTGTCATATATATATATTTTTTTTCAATTATTTTTCATTCGTTCTTCCACCTCATTCTCCTCTGCTCTTTTCTATCATTATCATTATTATTCCATTCTTACTCTGCCGTTATACTTGGCATAACAGTATATCCTCCGATTTCCCTTCGTCTGAGAGTATGTCATGTTATATAATACTGAAATTCATTACGTTCTATGCATTCGGCTTTACGTAACCCTTTGCTTTACAATAAACCGTCGCCAATGAAACAAACAAAAAAAGAGCAAAAACTAAGTAAAAAAAAACAATAACATAACCACTTAACAACAACAACAACGTAGCCAGGAACGCAATTCTTCAGAAATCGAGAATTTAGCACAACAATAATAACTCCACATGACTAAAAAAAAAAAATAATAATAATAATAAATAAAAAAATACAAAAATAATAAAAATGATGATGAAGTTGATGATGATGGTGATGACGACGATCCAAGACAACGACGGTGATGATGATGATGATGATAACAACAATAAAAAATAGATGATGATAATAATAACAACAACAATAAAAAAGTATGATCATGAAGTCGATTATGGTGATGACGATGATCCAAGACAAAGACAAAGAGAGAAAGAGAGATAGAGAAAGAAAAGAGAAAAAGAAACAGAGAAAGAAAGAAAGAGAGATAGAGAGAGATAGAGATGATAATAACAACAATAATAAAAGAACACCACCCATCATCACCATTATCAAAAGCTCAACAAACACATCCAGAGAAGAGGGAAACCATTCTCATCACTTTAATCTCTCTT
>NW_027213246.1:65000-69725 GCF_042767895.1 Penaeus vannamei | reverse complement strand
TTTTTTTCTGAACCCAGAGTGGATGATGGACTCGGGAGAAAAGAGGGGAAGGGAGGGGAAAGGAAAGCACTCTTTAAGGGAGTCCCTCGCCTGCCTACACTTTCTCTGCCTCTTTATTCCCCTCTGAAACCTTCTCATAGTCTGGCTCCTCTTGCTGAGAATCGTCCTTCGCCTCTGCTTTCTTCTTTCCCCTCTGCCTCTCCCCTTTCGCTCTGCCAATCCTTTCTCCTGTCTTTTTTTTCCTATGTGCATCTCCCTTTTCCTTTCCTGTCTGCCTCTCTCTTCCCCTTTTCGCTCTATCCCTTTCCCTCCTGCCTCCCTCTCTTCCCTCGACCTTTTCCTCAACCCTCCCATTTCTCCCTTCCCTCCCCCCTGCCTCTCCCTCCCTCCCCCTTCCTCTCGACCTCCTCCCCCTCTGCCTTTCCTTAACCCTCCCATCTTCTCCCCCTTTCCACCCCCTGTCTCTCCCTCCCTCCCCTCTGCCTCTCCCCTCCCTCCCCCTGCCTCTCCCTTCCTCCCTCTGCCTCTCCCCTTCCCCTCTGCCTCTCCCTTTCACCTCCAGCTCTTCAAAAGGACTGAGGCTCTCGAGATCTCGCCTCTAATGGCTACAGTTCTGCCGGGAGATTCGGTTTTGTACGAGTCTTCGGGCTTGTTTACATTCGCCGCGCTGCCTGACGTACGATAGATCTCTTTTTTTTTCCTCCTCTCCCTCTCCTATTTTCTCTTCTTTTTCTATAAATCGATGTCTCTAATTTTCTTTTTGCCTTGCTTTCTCTCTCTATTTCTCTCTCTCTGTCTGTCTGAGTCTCTCTCTCTCTTTCTGTATCTATCTATCTATCTATCTGTCTGTCTGTCTGTCTATCTATCTGTCTATCTACCTATCTCTCTCTCTGTCTCTTTCTCTCTCTCTTCCTCTTCTTCTTCTCTCTCTCTCTCTCTCTCTCTCTCTCTCTCTTCTTCTTCCTTCTTCTTCTTCTTCTTCTTCTTCTTCTTCTTCTTCTCTCTCTCTCTCTCTCTCTCTCTCTCTCTCTCTCTCTCTTTCTCTCGCTTATTATTGTTGTCATTAACATTGATACTGTTATTGTTATCATCATCATTATTGTTAACATTATTGATATCATTATTATTACTGTTACTATTATTGTTATTATCTTATCATTATCGTTACCAATACTGCTGCTATGACTATCATCCTATTCACAATCATTATCACTATCAATATCATTGCCATTATTACTATCATTATCATTATCATTATCATTATTACTACTATTAAATAGGAGAGAACGAGAAAGAAAGACTGACAGAGAGAGAGACAGGAGAGATATAGAGAGAGAGGATGAGAAAGAGACAGAGGGATAGACAGACAAAGAAAGAGGGAGAGAGAGAGACAGGAGAGATATAGAGAGAGAGGATGAGAGAGAGACAGAGGGATAGACAGACAAAGAAAGAGGGAGGGAGAGAGAGAGAGAGAGAGAGAGAGAGAGAAAGAGAGAGAGAGAGAGAGAGAGAGAGAGAGAGAGATAGCAAGAGAGAGAGAGAGAGAGAGAGAGAGAGAGAAAGAGAAAGACAGAGAGAGAAAGCAAGAGAGAGAGAGATAGAGAGAAAGAGAGAGAGAGAGAAAGAAAACAAGAGAGAGAGAGAGAAAGAAAGCAAGAGAGAAAGCGAGAGAGAGAGAGAGAAACCTAAAAACAGAAAGAAAGAAATAAAAAGAACTCAAAGTGAAAAACAAAGAGAAAAGGGAGGTGGATTTAATTGGATAATTAACGATTCGAAAGCCAAAGTGGCCCTAAATTTCTTTAATGAGAACCAATAACTAAATCAGTTCGGCAGATGGGTGAACTGTAATTAAATAGCGAAAGAATATTGAAGCACGGAGGAAAATGATAATGGTGATGATGCAGATAATTGGAATGGTGATGAGGATAAAGGTGATGAAGATGGTGAAGAAGAGGAAATTGTTGATGAAGATGATGAAAATGGTGAGGAAGATGAAAATGTTGATGAAGATGATGAAAATGGTGATGGAGATGAAATTGGTGATGAAGATAATATAAATGCGGATAGAATTATTAAAAGATGTGGATAAAATTATTCTAAAATGTGGATAAAAAAATTATACAAATAGGGATAAAGATGATGAAAAAAACGATAAGGATAACAATAATGATAGATGATGAAAATAGTGATAACGATGAGAAGTAGGAGGAAGACGATGATGATAAATGATGGTTGGTATGCTGAAAATGAAAGTGATAATGATAAAGGTAACTGCAATGATGATGATGATGATAAAGATAGCATTCAAGACATAAAGAGTAATAGCGAGTATCAGCCTGTGCATAATTAGATGTTTTTCAATACTGAGTTGTTGTTTTTTGTTTGTTTGTTTGTTTTATCAAAGAACAGTTTCATGAATCAGAGAATTTTTTTCCAGCGAAAGAACATTTATCTCCCTCTATCTCTATCTATCTATCTATCTATCTATCTATCTACCTCTCCATCTCTCTCTCTCTCTCTCTCTCTCTCTCTCCCTCCTCTCTCTCCTTTCTCTCTCCTCTCTCTCCCTCCTCCCTCCTCCCTCCTCCTTCCTTCCTCCTTCCCCTCCCTCCCTCCCTCCCCTCCTCCCTCCCTCCTACCCTCTCTCCCTCCCTCCCTCCCTCTCTCCCTCCCTCCCCTCCTCCCTCCCTCTCCTTCCTCCTCCCTCCCTCCCTCCTCCCCTCCTCCCTCCCCACCACCTCCCTCCTCTCCCTCCCCCTCCCCCCCTCCCCCTCCCTCACTTCCCTTCCTTCCTCCCTCCCTCCCTCCCTCCTCTCTCCCTCCCTCCTTCCTCCCTCCCTCCCTCCTCCCTCCCTCCCTCCCTCCCCTCCTCTCTCCCCTCCCTCCCATCCCTCCCTCCCTCCCTCCCTCCCTCCCTCCCTTCATCCCTCTCTCTCCTCTCTCCCCTCCCTCTCTCTCTCTCTCCTCCCTCCCTCCCTCCCTTCCTCCCTCCCTCCCTCCTTCCCTCCCTCTCTCTCTCCCTCCCTCCTTCCCTCCCTCTCCCTTTTCTCCCAAACACACCTCCCTCCCAAACACACCTCCCCCTCGACCTCACCCTCGTCCTCGAAGGGCCATCGGCATCCGACGTCGCTCGCTTCTCCCAGCGCCCGACGGATGTCACCCCAGGACCGATGGGGCGCTTCTGAGACATCCCCGAGGACCGAGTCGCTACGCCCATGGCTCCGGAGAAGGACGTTAAGGGATATGGGCGCCTGGAGAGCGGGTTGCAGGCATAAAGGGGGGTCGTTGGAGCAATCTGCAGGATTAAAGTTCAGTTGACGGGGGGGGGGGAGGGGGGAGGGGGGAGGTCGGCGTGCGTTGTGACGTCGCGGGAGGGATGGGTTGCGAAGTGAGGGGGAAGGGGGGGGAGGGTTTGTGTGTGGGGGGGTTGGGGGAGAGTCGGGTGTAGGGGGAGGGGGGGTGGAGGATGGGGGTGCGTATGTGTGAAGGAGGGATGGGTGATGTATATGCGTTTGTTTGTTCCTTTTTCGTGTGTGTGTGTGGGTGTGTATCCGTATCCGACGGAAACATATCCCCACATACAAACAAACTACAAGATACATTATAACACCCCCACCCTACCCCCAAGTCCCCTCCACAGATCGAACCCAAGCCAGAAAAAAAATCATCTCAACATTGTATTACGGACTCAATAACTATGACCCATTTTCGCGTTTCTCTCCGCCCTGTGACTCCGCGAAACAAGCCAAACAGCCCGGTTCTGTCGACTACCCGGTAACGATAGGAAATTAGAGATGAAAGCTCATGGTAGTCTGCTCTTAACAAGGAAAGTACCGACTGTAATGTCTGGGTGAGTGACTGGGAGAGAGAGAGAGAGAGATGGAGGGGGAGAGGAGAGGGAGAGGGAGAGAAAGAGAGGAAAGGAAAAGATGAGGGATGGAGAAAGAGGAGTGGAGAAGATGAGGGATAGATAGAGAGAGTGGGAAAGGAAAGAGAGAGGGAGAGAAAGAGAGGAGTGGAGAAGATGATGGATAAAGAGAGAGGGAGAAAGAAAGAGAGGAAAGGAGAAAATGAGGGGTGGAGAGAAAAAGAGAGAGGGGGAAAGAGGAGTGGAGAAGATGAGGGATAGAGAGAGAGGGAGAGAAAGAGAGGGAAAGAGAAAATGAGGGATGGAGAGAGGAGGTGGAGAGAAAAGAGAGAGGAAAAGAGAAGAAGATCAGGGATGGATATATATATATAAAGAGAGAGAAAGATAGGCCATATATATAGATATGAAAGAGAGTATGTATATATATATAAAAGAAGGAAAGAGAGGGAAACATGGGGAAGGGTGAGAGAAAGAGATGTCTATGGATGGAAATATATAGAGATATGAGAAGGGGATAGGGAGATAAAGATAGGGAAAGGGGAGAAAAAGAGAGAGATACATATATATATGTGTGTGTGTGTGTGTGTGTGTGTGCTGTGGATATATATATATATAGAGAGATAGAGGGATGAGGAAAGAAAGAAAATAAGAGTGAGGAATGAGGAAAGAGAAAAAGGGTGAGCCAGAACGAACGAAAGGAAGGGAGGGAGAGGGAGATATGTGTGTGTGTGTGTGTGTGTGGATATATATATATATATATATATATATATGTATGTATATATACATACACACACACACAACACACACACAAACACACACACACACACACACATACACACACATATATATATATATAC
>NW_027213246.1:45000-50000 GCF_042767895.1 Penaeus vannamei | reverse complement strand
GATGATAATGACAGTAATAAGAAGAATAAAAGTGATGATGATAATGACAATGATAATGACAGTTATAAGAAGAATAAAAGTGATGATAATGACAGTAATAATAAGAATAAAAGTGATGATAATGACAGTAATAAGAAGAAAAAAAGTGATGATAATGACAGTAATAAGAAGAATAAAAGTGATGATAATGACAGTAATAATAAGAATAAAAGTGATGATAATGACAGTAATAAGAATAAAAGTGATGATAATGACAGTAATAATAAGAATAAAAGTGATGATGATAATGACAATGATAATGACAGTAATAATAAGAATAAAAGGGATGATAATGACAGTAATAATAAGAATAAAAGTGATGATAATGACAGTAATAAGAAGAATAAAAGCGATGATAATGACAGTAATAAGAAGAATAAAAGCGATGATAATGACAGTAATAATAAGAATAAAAGCGATGATAATGACAGTAATAAGAAGAATAAAAGTGATGATAATGACAGTAATAAGAAGAATGAGTGATGATAATAATGATGGCAATAATAACAACACACGCCCATGACAGGGCCACCGTACAGGGTGACGACCAGCGCCCGATCGAGACACGCCTCTATGAGCCGCTGGACGCCTGTGACTTCTCGAGCGAGGTCAGCGCGGAAGCTTCGGTGACCGCTGGGCACGACTTCCGGAACCACAGCAAGCAGACTGGAGAACTGAGAAGCCTGGTGGTTCTGGAAGTCCAGCAGCTTCTGGAAACGCCCGTTCATGCTACCCAGGGTCAGCGCCCCCCCCCTCTCCTGTTCATGCTACCCAGGGTCCAGCGCCCCCCCCCCCCCCTGTTCATGCTACCCAGGTACAGCGCCCCCCTTGTTCATGCTATCCAGGTCCTTGCGCGCCCCCAGCTTTATGTTCATGCTACCCAGGGTCCAGCGCGCCCCCCCCCCCCCTGTTCATGCTACCCAGGTCCAGCGCCCCACCCACCCCCTCTCCTGTTCAAGCTACCCAGGCCCAGCGCCCCCCCCCTGTTCAATGCTACCCAGGTCCAGCGCCCCCCCCCCAACTTCCCCCTGTTCATGCTACCCAGGTCCAGCGCCCCCCCCCCTGTTCTGCTACCCAGGTCCAGCGCCCCCTCCCCTGTTCATGCTATCCAGGTCCAGCGCCCCCCCCCCCCCTGTTCATGCTATCCAGGGTCCAGCGCTTTCTCGCGACGGTCAGCGGCCACTTGGGACACGCGCCCACGAGCAGCTGGACGTCCACGACCGTCTCGCGTATGAGGTCAGGCTGGAAGATCCGGTGACCGCTGATAAATCCTCATCCAGGTCCTCTTCGACGTTGGTGTCCGCTGTGGGCCACGGGGTCTCGGCCTCCTGGTGGTGTGAAGCCTCCTGGTGGTGTGAAGCCTCCTGGTGGTGTGAAGCCTCCTGGTGGTGTGAAGCCTCCTGGTGGTGTGAAGCCTCCTGGTGGTGTGAAGCCTCCTGGTGGTAAAGCCTCCTGGTGGTGTGAAGCCACCTGGTGGTGTGAAGCCTCCTGGTGGTGTGAAGCCTCCTGGTGGTGAAGCCTCCTGGTGGTGTGAAGCCTCCTGGTGGTGAAGCCTCCTGGTGGTGAAGCCTCCTGGTGGTGTGAAGCCTCCTGGTGGTGAAGCCTCCTGGTGGTGTGAAGCCTCCTGGTGGTGAAGCCTCCTGGTGGTGTGAAGCCTCCTGGTGGTGAAGCCTCCTGGTGGTGTGAAGCCTCCTGGTGGTGTGAAGCCTCCTGGTGGTGAAACCTCCTGGTGGTGTGAAACCTCCTGGTGGTGAAACCTCCTGGTGGTGAAGCCTCCTGGTGGTGTGAAGCCTCCTGGTGGTGTGAAGCCTCCTGGTGGTGAAGCCTCCTGGTGGTGTGAAGCCTCCTGGTGGTGAAGCCTCCTGGTGGTGAAGCCTCCTGGTGGTGTGAAGCCTCCTGGTGGTGAAGCCTCCTGGTGGTGTGAAGCCTCCTGGTGGTGTGAAGCCTCCTGGTGGTGTGAAGCCTCCTGGTGGTGAAGCCTCCTGGTGGTGTGAAGCCTCTTTTGGTGAAGCCTCCTGGTGGTGAAGCCTCCTGGTGGTGTGAAGCCTCCTGGTGGTGAAGCCTCCTGGTGGTGAAACCTCCTGGTGGTGTGAAACCTCCTGGTGGTGAAACCTCCTGGTGGTGAAGCCTCCTGGTGGTGTGAAGCCTCCTGGTGGTGTGAAGCCTCCTGGTGGTGTGAAGCCTCCTGGTGGTGTGAAGCCTCCTGGTGGTGAAGCCTCCTGGTGGTGAAACCTCCTGGTGGTGTGAAACCTCCTGGTGGTGAAACCTCCTGGTGGTGAAGCCTCCTGGTGGTGTGAAGCCTCCTGGTGGTGTGAAGCCTCCTGGTGGTGTGAAGCCTCCTGGTGGTGAAGCCTCCTGGTGGTGTGAAGCCTCCTGGTGGTGAAGCCTCCTGGTGGTGAAGCCTCCTGGTGGTGTGAAGCCTCCTGGTGGTGAAGCCTCCTGGTGGTGTGAAGCCTCCTGGTGGTGTGAAGCCTCCTGGTGGTGTGAAGCCTCCTGGTGGTGAAGCCTCCTGGTGGTGTGAAGCCTCCTGGTGGTGAAGCCTCCTGGTGGTGTGAAGCCTCTTTTGGTGAAGCCTCCTGGTGGTATGAAGCCTCCTGGTGGTGAAGCCTCCTGGTGGTGAAACCTCCTGGTGGTGTGAAGCCTCTTTTGGTGAAGCCTCCTGGTGGTGAAGCCTCCTGGTGGTGTGAAGCCTCTTTTGGTGAAGCCTCCTGGTGGTGAAGCCTCCTGGTGGTGTGAAGCCTCCTGGTGGTGAAGCCTCCTGGTGGTGTGAAGCCTCCTGGTGGTGGAGAGCTTCTCCTGGTGGTGAGAAGCCTCCTGAGTGGCAGGCGGAAGCCTCCTGGTGGTGTGAAGCCTCCTGGTGGTGTGAAGCCTCCTGGTGGTGTGAAGCCTCCTGGTGGTGTGAAGCCTCCTGGTGGTGTGAAGCCTCCTGGTGGTGAAGCCTCCTGGTGGTGTGAAGCCTCTTTTGGTGAAGCCTCCTGGTGGTGAAGCCTCCTGGTGGTGTGAAGCCTCTTTTGGTGAAGCCTCCTGGTGGTGAAGCCTCCTGGTGGTGTGAAGCCTCCTGGTGGTGAAGCCTCCTGGTGGTGAAGCCTCCTGGTGGTGTGAAGCCTCCTGGTGGTGAAGCCTCCTGGTGGTGAAGCCTCCTGGTGGTGTGAAGCCTCCTGGTGGTGTGAAGCCTCCTGGTGGTGTGAAGCCTCCTGGTGGTGTGAAGCCTCCTGGTGGTGTGAAGCCTCCTGGTGGTGTGAAGCCTCCTGGTGGTGAAGCCTCCTGGTGGTGTGAAGCCTCCTGGTGGTGAAGCCTCCTGGTGGTGAAGCCTCCTGGTGGTGTGAAGCCTCCTGGTGGTGAAGCCTCCTGGTGGTGTGAAGCCTCCTGGTGGTGTGAAGCCTCCTGGTGGTGAAGCCTCCTGGTGGTGTGAAGCCTCCTGGTGGTGAAGCCTCCTGGTGGTGAAGCCTCCTGGTGGTGAAGCCTCCTGGTGGTGAAGCCTCCTGGTGGTGTGAAGCCTCCTGGTGGTGAAGCCTCCTGGTGGTGTGAAGCTTCCTGGTGGTGTGAAGCCTCCTGGTGGTGAAGCCTCCTGGTGGTGTGAAGCCTCCTGGTGGTGTGAAGCCTCTTTTGGTGAAGCCTCCTGGTGGTGAAGCCTCCTGGTGGTGTGAAGCCTCCTGGTGGTGAAGCCTCCTGGTGGTGAAACCTCCTGGTGGTGTGAAACCTCCTGGTGGTGAAACCTCCTGGTGGTGAAGCCTCCTGGTGGTGTGAAGCCTCCTGGTGGTGAAGCCTCCTGGTGGTGAAGCCTCCTGGTGGTGTGAAGCCTCCTGGTGGTGAAGCCTCCTGGTGGTGTGAAGCCTCCTGGTGGTGTGAAGCCTCCTGGTGGTGAAGCCTCCTGGTGGTGAAGCCTCCCAGTAGAAGCCTCCTGGTGGTGTGAAGCCTCCTGGTGGTGTGAAGCCTCTTTTGGTGAAGCCTCCTGGTGGTGTGAAGCCTCCTGGTGGTGAAGCCTCCTGGTGGTGTGAAGCCTCCTGGTGGTGTGAAGCCTCCTGGTGGTGTGAAGCCTCCTGGTGGTGTGAAGCCTCCTGGTGGTGTGAAGCCTCCTGGTGGTGTGAAGCCTCCTGGTGGTGTGAAGCCTCCTGGTGGTGAAGCCTCCTGGTGGTGTGAAGCCTCCTGGTGGTGTGAAGCCTCCTGGTGGTGTGAAGCCTCCTGGTGGTGTGAAGCCTCCTGGTGGTGTGAAGCCTCCTGGTGGTGAAGCCTCCTGGTGGTGTGAAGCCTCCTGGTGGTGTGAAGCCTCCTGGTGGTGTAAAGCCTCCTGGTGGTGTAAAGCCTCCTGGTGGTGTGAAGCCTCCTGGTGGTGAAGCCTCCTGGTGGTGTGAAGCCTCCTGGTGGTGTGAAGCCTCTTTCGCATCAGGAGGACGAGGCCGCTCCGCCAGGCCCTCCTTCCAGCGCTGCCCACGGCCGAGGACGCTGCCGTGAATCTTCTTCAGGGCCTTCTGCAGTCCGGGGCCGAACTGAGGTTGCTGCGCCTCAGGGCTTCATCACATCACGTAAGTATATGTGCGCTCAGGAGGTGACGGAGGTGACGGGGGTGCCTTCCGTTGCTCAATGATAGTAATATCAGTAGTACTTATAATGATGGTAATGGTGATTATGATGATAATGATGATAATAATGATTATAACAATGATGATAATAACAACAATAATGATAATAATAATAGTAGTAGCAGCAATAATAATAATAGTAATAATAACGATAATAACAATAATATAGTAATAACAATAATAGCAACATTAATAATGATAACAGTAATGATAACAATAAAAATGAAAATAATGAGAATATCAAAACACTAAAAATGATGATAATATTAACCAAAAAAACAACAACGGCAACAACAATTATAATAATAACAATAATAAAATGATGATAATGATAACAACAATAATGATAACAAGAGTAATAATGATAATAATAATGATATT
>NW_027213246.1:10000-30000 GCF_042767895.1 Penaeus vannamei | reverse complement strand
TGTTGTTGTTGTTGTTGTTGTTGCTTACTAATCTGATTCTATTCCTGTCTGCTTTACCACATCTTATCATGCTACATGATTGGATAAATTCATTAGCATATACTCTTTCCCTTTTATTCTAATTAAGCACTGTATTGTCTTCTTTTTACCTACAACCATTTACAATCTAGCATTGTTTTAAATTAATCTCCATAATATTTTGTTGGCTTACCCAGTAAGTTTCGTGTGTGCTTACTTCCCCTCTCTGTCTTTAACTCAAATTATGTAGGATGAAACTAGTCAGATTCTTAGTATGGTTATACAATTTTTCTACATTTTTTTATCTGGACTATCTGGCTTAAAGGTATTGGTCATAGTTTTTGCCAGTTGTAGATAAAAAAAAATTTTGTCGGTATAATTCTGATAAATGGATTACAGATATTCTATTTATCTTTTTTTCTGCGCTGCTGTGCAATATGCTTTTCAGTAACTCCCTTGCACATCATATAGAATAAACTTGATTTTTGTCTTTATGGCATTCAAGTACACTATGATTGAAAACTTTTCTGAAGTGACAGATCAAGCAGTTGACCCTGGTTTTACTGTTACTGCATCTTTCATTCTTTCTTTCTTTTTTATGACAGTGCCATCAAGACTGTTCCTGTTTATTCTGTAAATCTATTTTCCTTGTTTCCTGTTATTTTGTAATTCTTGATAATTTTTCATTGTTTCCTGTTATTTTGTAATTCTTGATAATTTTTCATTGTTTCCTGTTATCGTGTAATTACTTCTTGATAATCATGCTGTACCTTTGAGCAACTCTGTGCCCAGCTGAAGGAATTCCAGGACTGATCTTAACACTATACACACAGCTTAGCCTTTTCCTGGATGGCGAGCGCAAGAGGTCAACGATCTTTCCTCCAGCCGAACAAGTATATTCCTGGACACACCACTGCGAGCTGCGTGATGTGAAAGTAGTTATCTTAGGCCAGGATCCATACCATGGGCCAAGGCAAGCTCATGGTCTCTGCTTTAGTGTCCAGAAGGGCGTACCACCACCTCCAAGGTAGGAGAGAGTAATTGAATGTAATCTGAAGAAATGCCTGCCAATTACTAATGTAAGAGAAATGTCAAAGTTAAACTTGATCACCTATCTAGGCAAACCTACTTTATTTGAAAGATGTGAAGACATATTTAAAGTAAGATTCACTTCCTTATTGATCTGTGAAATTGATTTAGATTTTCAGATGTATTCCATCTTCATTGTCATACCTAACTAGATTATTGTATAGTTTTATGTTCACATTAGTCACTATATTTCTGATTTGCAGGATGATTCATGTCCTCAATGAGAGTGCTGACATTATATCCAATGTGTCTTCCTTATGTCACCTGGATATGGGACCTGCTTTTTACTTCATGATATGCACCCTCCCAATAGCTTGCTTGTTGTGGGAGGGCTTAGGAGACGGAGACTGAGGCCCAATATAGGAGATCACCCCTATCTTGGGCCTCAGCCTTCACTTCAACTAATTTTTCTTGATCTTTTCTTCTCTCCTATCCTGTTTCATATCTTCATTCCCTTCTATCCCATTCCTAAGGTGTGAGAGCTAAGTTGAAAGGATGAAAGGCAGGTTTTATATCAGTCATGAATGGCCTCTGTAAGCCATGGGTACAGTATTCCCTTGGCTCAGGCTCACCATTGCCAATAATGCAGATTCTTTACCCTTAATAGGGGTATTAAGGCATGCACCTTCATCAACTAGCCTATCTAATTTTGATTTTAATGGTTTTTCGACCCATCCCCCTCCTTTGACTATGGCTCTGACCACTGATACTAATACTCCCTCTTTGATGCTTACAGACAACTATAACCATTCCAAAACACCCAACCAGGTTATTACACAACCTCCAGAAAGTACCTAATCCTCTCCCAAGATTCTCCTCTTTATCTACTGCACAGTCCTCTTCAGTGTCTACCCCCTTTTCCATTATTACTACTATTCATCCCTATTGTCCTCCCCCCACAGAACTACTCCACTCCACACCACCCCGTCTTCCTCCCGCCCTTGTCCTTCTACTGCCTCTACCTCTGCAAACCTTCTGAGTACTCTTTTTGGCCCAGCCAAGTGGGATCAATTCTTTGTGATTCCCCTTACAGCCCCCTGTTCTGAGAATACCCTTCTCTTTCAAGTACCTTCAGAAACAAGTGGGCAAATTACCTTTTGCAGTCACTCTGATCATTCACTCCTCGTTACGGTTATATCTGAATCCCAAGCTTGTGTAATATCTACCCTAACTGACCTTGCTGGCAAACCCATTCCTGCTGAACCTTACTTCTCTCTGAATACTTGTACTGGAACTGTTTCTATTCCCCCAAATGCTTGTCCCATCTGCAACAAGGACTGGTCAGACTGGGAAAATAACCTTTTTACCTGCCTTGCTGAATATGATGCAATGACAGTACAGTGTTACACTATTCCTCACAGAGACCAGTGTAAGTCCGATGACAGTATTGCCAAGATTAGCTTCCGTAGACAGGACCACCCCCATGAGCTTTATATTTGTAGATTGTGCTACCATGTCCGACCATATCGACCCCTTTCTCGTTAATGTCAGAAATGTGGGCATTTTGGCCACCCAGCCAAACACGATTGGTCCACGACCCACTGCCCACTATGTATACAACCTGGTCATGACCATTTAAATTGCCCTGTTCAGTTACATACATGTACCAATATTGGAGACTCCCATAATGTATTTTATAGGAACTGCCCTGACTATAAGCTCGAATGTGAGGTAGCAGTCCTCAGATTTAAACTGGGCCTCGCTATATGTGATGCCAGACAAGAAGCACGTCGACAAGGTTTTCCTCTCTCAAATTATTTCAAAATAGTCCTTTGTTCTGCTCCCCCACTATCTTTACAAGATGTTTCTGCATCTCCCTCAGTATCTCTCCCCATACCCTAAACCATCGTACGCCTACTCACCCGATCCCCTAGTCAAATTCATTTTCCAATCTAAACCCAGATGCCCCAATCTCTACCACTTCTCCAATGCCTACCCCCTCCTCCTCCCATTATTTGTCTTACCAGGCAACCTAAACATTCCACTCCACCCTCCTTCATCTTCCTCTTCTTCTGCTCCTTAGATATCTGTCTCCTTTTCTTCTCCTCATAAGAAAACCATTGTTTCTCAGTCCTCTTCACCCAACTCCCCTCCAGAAATCCTTAAAGCCATCCACTCCCTCTGTTCCTACTCCTTCTACATTTAAAGTATTTACAGATATGCATCCTCCTCCTCCTCCTCAAGTTCCATCAACCCCCCCTTCCTCCTACACCCTCCCAACATACCTCACCTTCTCTACTGCTCCCACTTGAATACTCGCCCCTCTATCACAATAGCGTCTTTCTCCAGACCACTCTCCTCCAGACATTCTTCCTGATACTTCACCACCTTCGCCAGTCTCATCCTCCAAATTATTCTCATTCCCACCTTTCTCATACTCCAAATTATTCTCCTATTACTTCTCCAACAACCACCTCTGTTTTCCTTGAACAATGTCCCTATTCCATCCCCTATCGCTCTACGCCCTTAAGCTTTGCAATTTTACTAATCCCTGCACTACGTCATTTACTTCCCTCTTTCCCCTTTTTGTTACAGTACTTTCCTATAACACCTAATCTAATCTTTGACATGTAACACTTTTGGATTCTTTCTACTTTTCCAACAGCCATCTCTATTTTTCCTTGAACATTTTTCCTCTACCTTCCCAGTGACAGATACACTATAATTCACTCAATCCCCCTACCTCCTTAACCCTCCCCTTTCTAATCTCTGCTCTAGTTCACTTACCCCCTTTTTTCCCATTTCAGTACTATACTATCCTATAACACACTCTAATCTTTGACATCTAACACATTTTATTGTAATCTTTAACTCTTTCCCTCTCCGACAAAATAAGTTACCATAGTGCTACATGACCTCTTATGTCTAACACATTTATTTGTTTCAAACATTTAACATTCATGATATGTATGTTATTGTCATTGAATATTTTTCCCCCACTTTCAGTTTGTTGAACATGTACAAAGAGCTTGAATCAGATATTGAAGGCTTTGAGCGGCCTTCTCATGGGCATCTAATTGGCTGGGCAAAACAAGGTAAATGAAGAAAAGGGTGTTATTATTTGTAGTAATATCATTATCATCATCATTTTCATTGTCATTAGTTTCATAGGTTGATATTATTATTATTGTAGTTGTTATAGTTATTATTGTAATGATTATTGTTATTATAATTGATATTGTCATTGTCAACATCTTTATTGTCTTCATCATCATCATCATCATCAATAATTATCATCAATCATCATCAGTAATATTATGATTGTTCTCATTATCATCATTATTGTTGCTTTATAATTGTTATTGTTATTACTGGTTTATCATCATTGTCATTATAGTTATTATTATTATTATTATTATTATTATTATTATTATTATTATTATTATTATTGTTATTATTGTGATGATGACAATGAAATTGATTATCATTGTTATCACTCATCAACACCAGTCCTCAACGTCATCGTCATCAATCATCATCAACAATTATTAACATTACCTTATTGCATAACTAATATGTTTGCTTCTTACATTTGCTTGCACAATTTTCCAGAATGAAAGCAAAGCAGTTAGAATCAGAAAACATGTTATTCAATGTGCATCAAAATTTCAATTGTAAATATGCTCCCAATCTTCAGGCGTTCTGCTCCTCAACGCTTGCCTGTCAGTCCGTGCTCACAATGCCAATTCACACAAAGACCAAGGCTGGGAGAAGTTCACAGACTCGGTTATCAAGGCAGTGTCGGATCGCAACAAGGGCGTCGTGTTTCTCCTGTGGGGTTCTTATGCACAGAAAAAAGCTGCTGTTGTAGATAAGGTGAGACCAGAGGATGCATTGACGGATTTTTTTAGTTTATGTATTGGAAAGGTGGGAGGGAAAGGGAGGGGAATTAAGAAAGGGAAAAAAGGAAGAAAGAGAAGGTGGGCAGGAGAGTGGGGAGAGGGGAGAGAAACTGGGGGGAAAAAAAAGAAAAAAAAGGAGATGAGAGGAGAAAAATAAATTGAGGGGGAAGGAGAAAGCAGAGAAAAAGAAAGCTTAAAGATAAGCCATCTCACGTGTATATTTGTATATTTATGACTGTTTTCTCATGAAAATTAACCCACTTTATTTTTCTCTTCATTTTGTACAGAAAAAACACCACCTCTTGAACACAACTCACCCGTCGCCACTCTCAGCTCATAGAGGTTTCTTGGGATGCAAGCACTTCTCGAAGTGTAATGAAATTCTCAAAAAACAAGGCAAGAAGCCCATTGACTGGAATTACTTGCCTCTAGAAATGTAAATTTTGTCTTTTTTTTCTTCAGGTTTAAGATTTTAGTTGAGTTTTGCCTTCAGACTATGTGAATAATAGTATTTGTGTATGACACAAATAATTGTCTGGGTGACTAAGTTTACTCGCGTCAAACATTCTGAAGAGTTGATGAATTGTTTTATTTTTTGAATAATGTCATTATTTACTACTAGTAAATAATTATATAAAGTCAGTGCAGGAAAGTGACAGCATTTTATATTTACTTTGCAGTGTTGAAGTATTTTAACTGCGTTTGATCCTTAGCAGAATTGGTGTTTGCAAATGTTTTAAATATATAGTCCTTTATTATACAGTATTCCAGATCTTTAGAATTATGCAATTAATAGTGGATTTTGCAAAATCAGTTATTGTTGCTTAGAATTTTTCCCAGTACTTTGCAGGAAAAGATGGTACAAGGAATTTCCTTATGAATCTGAATTTCTGTCCAGTCCCAATGTATTTACAGTGTATTTCAAAAAGGCTTTTATTAAGTTGTACATACTAGGATGTAAGACTATGCTGTTTTGTTTTCTTAAGAAAATGTTTCAGTTAAGTTAGTTTTATAACTTTTTTACTTTTATAATAAAACTTGCTGCATTGCTTTTTATAAAAAAGTTTTTCATGTAACCCCTGGATTATTCCTTCCCCAGTCACAGATACAATACAATTCACTTGATTGCTCTACCTCCTTAACCTTTCCCATTTCACTAATCACTGCTCTACTTCATCTACTTCCCTACTTTCCCTTTTTGTTACCACACTTTTCTATAACTCCCTCTAATCTTTGACATCTAACACCTCTTGCTCCCGGATTATTCTAGTTTTTCAACAGCTCTATTCTTCCTTAAACATTTTTCCTATTCCTTCCCCAGTGACAAATACACTATAATTCACTCAATCACCCTACCTCCTTAACTCTCCCCTTTCTACTAATTTCTTCTGTAGTTCACGTGCTCCACTACTTGCCTTTTAACTACCATACTATCCCATAACACTCTCAAACCTTTTATGGTAATCTTTAACTCTCCTTTGCCCTTTCCAACACCATACTTTACCATAGTGTTATATTACCTTTGATGTCTAGCACATTTACTTTCAAACATTAACATTGCATAAACTTTTTAAGTTTTTTTGTCATTTTCCAATGTCCATATTTGTCTTTTCAATTGCTTTATCCAGATTGTAATATATTATTTTCCTTGCACAGACTCCACTTAATCTCTCTATGTAGTAAAGAACTCAGTGCAAGAAGAAGAAGAAAAAAAAGAAGTAAAATTTTGTTATCTGTGTCATTTATTTTACTTTTTTGTAATTTTCAATATTCTGTAATACAACCCGTGCCGCTGGTCGTGGTAGCCAGGAGTGTAAACATGAAAGTTGTGTCCTCCCTGGAGCCGGTGCTCTTCTAGTCACTGCTTACACACGTTACATTCCATACTTGTTTATTGATTGGAATAATGCAAAGGCTCCCTTTTAAATGCCAAATGAGTCTAATGACACCAAAAGGTTTGTGCACTTGTGGCGAGTCTTTTCCATCGCTCTGGCCTTTGCTTATGATGGCAAGTTCGCGTCATACATCCCATTTTGTTTCATGACAGCATGTTCACTTCACCTGGCCTTTGAACCAAACTTTTCCATGACAGCATGGTCACGTCACCTGGATCAAAGGGGTTAATTGTTTGCTTCCCACATTTTCTCAGGGAAAAAGTTTTGTAATTGCAGTAAAGACCCTGTCCTTCGGGAAAAAACAATACCAGAGGCAGCAGAACTTTTTAAAATGTCAAAACTTCTTACTAAGTATACTGTAATCTACCTACCTGAAATGACTTGTATAAAGATCATTATCCATATAGTAGTGACCAGATTTTGGTGCTGCCTTTTTTCTGAGACATTGAAATTCCTTCAATTAAACAAGGTATTTACTTGGGAAAACAATGGTTGCGATAAAAAAAGAAGAGAGCTATATCGTACAAGTAAAAACAGTTGCATGGGCCAGGCTGTGTTATTGGCTTGCATGAAGCAATCTCCCATCCACATCGATGACCCCTTTTCTACAAATGTCTCTTCCCTTCTTATATTAAATGTCCATACCAGCATAACCTTTGTTCTTTATTTCTCTATAGTTGAATTATCCCTCTTATTCTTCCTAACTACTGTATGGAAACGTTTCCTCGGACTTTATAGTTAATTTCCTTATTGTATAGTGCACTAGGCCTATTTCTTCAAATTTGCTTGTCAGTCTCCACTAGATAAAGTGTTAAGGATGCTAGAGATCCACTATTCAAATGTACACCTACTTCCTATTTAGCTTATTTCTATGTTAAACTTTAGAGGGTCCTTTTTAATCCTACTAACTACTACCTTGGGCCTTGCTTTCCCTTTTCTCTCCATCCTATCTCATATCATGTCACAAAACACGTGGTCACTGGGAAATGTCATACACCATTGTGGCTGACCTCTCATCTCTTCACTAATCACATTTATAATAATACCTTCCCCCCCCCCCAATCCTATGTCCATTGTTGTTGTAGGGGGGTCTGAGGAGACAGAGACTGACACTCAGTGTAGGGGATCACCCCTCCCTAGATCACATCCCTCACCTCGGCTAATTCTGGATGCTCTTTTCTTCTCACCCCTTCCTTTTCCTTTTCTTCATCCTCTTCAGTCCACATTCTAAACTGTGAGAACCGTGCTGAAAGGATGAAAGGCTGGCTTTGTGTCAGTCCTAAACATCTTTTGTACTTCATTTACTCTTCCCTCTTTTTCTTTTTCACTACTATACTAACTTACAGCACTACAATTTTTAACATTAACATATTTTGTCCTAGTCATTAACTCCTTTTTACCCAGTTTTGACACAGTAATGTGTCTTAGTGCTGTATTCCCTTTATTTACTTGGGGGCTTTGCCCCCAAGCCTCCCATATTGCTATATTTTGAATGCACTGCAAATGACCTTAGATGCTGATGCAGCAGAAAATGCTCAAAAAGTAATTAATAATGTTGGGGACCACCCCTACCTTGGGCCTTACTCTTTGCCTCAACCAATTTTGCATGATCTTTTCCTCTCCCCTTTCTCTTTTCCTTCTCTTCTCCAGTCTCTTCTGTTTATTTCCTAAGATGTGAGAGCCATGTTGAAAAGATAAAAGGGTGGTTTTGGGTCAGTCCTGAATGTCCTCAGGGTGCCATGGGCTCTATATTCCCATTATCTAGGCCTTACCCTAATGGGGATCCCTCAGGATCCCCATTAGGGGTACATACTCCAGGCTTACCAAGGCCATTAATGATTTTGTACCTTTATTGGGGGCATTGGGGTTTGTCCCTTTATCATCTAGCCCCATTGACCAACTTTTCCAGCTCCCCAATGCTGACTCTCCTTTGATCATGACTGAACACTGCTACTACTTCCCTTTCCTTGAAACCTGCTGTCAGCTCAGTCCATTCCAAAGCATTTGCCCAGGTCATTTACCAATCCTCAGAAAACATTCCTTCCTCACTCAACATTCTCCACTCCCTCTCTTCATACCCCCCTACAGCTCCTTCCTTTGACGATACCCGCCTATTCTAACAATGTCTCCAAAAACAAGTTGGTAAAGTTCTCCATAGCCATTCCAATTGTCCTTTCCTCGTCATTCTTACATCTGAGTCCCAAGCCCATGCACTATCTACTATGGTTGACCTCACTAGTAAGCTTGTTCCTGCCCAACCTCATACCTGCCTTAATACTTGTACTGGAACTATTTCCATCTCCACAGCTGATTGCCCTGTCTACGACAAGGATTGATCTGACTGAAAACAACTTACTTGCCTGCCTCATTTACTAAGATGCAGTGCTACGCTATTCTCCCCCAGCAGCTGCCGAAAGTCCTACACCAATATTGCCAAAATTACCTTCTCTAAACATGACCACCCTAATGAAGTCTATGTTGGTGGAGAATCCTACCCTGTCTGACCATACTGACTCCTCCCTTGTCAATGTCAGACCACCCTGCTAAGCCCTGTCACTCTGAAGCCTGCTGCTACCGTCTATGTTCCTAGCCTTGCCATGATCAATATATTTTTAAGGGGCTGCCCTTGTCTGCAAGACAAGAAGCATGGTGATGAGGTTTTCTCTTGCTTCCTACTCCAGTGATGTCCTTTGCCCTGCCCCTCCCCCTTCTCCCCATATTTCTACATCTCCCCAAGAACTCTTCCTCTTATTCAATGTATTCCCACTTCTGCCTCCTTCCTCTCCCAGTCAAATTCTTTTGCCATTTGAAATCCAGACACTCCAATCTTTACTTCCCTGGTGCCTACCCCTCCCCTCCTCCTCACTGTTCATTGCATCAGACAATCTAAATGTTCCACTTCATATCCTACCACATCCTCTCCTAAACCTACTCCTTCCTCTGCTACTCAAACATCCTATCTTTTACCTAACTTCGTTTCAGAAACTCTTGAGGCCATCCAAAGCTATCTAATTATGACCCAAGAGAACATGCCTATACCCCATGTATCCTCCAAACTCTCAGCTTCCATTCTGTCTATACTAGGAGTGACTGCTGACAACCATCCTCCTCCTGCTCATGCGCCCCCACCCCCGCTTCATCTATATCATCCCCCCTTTCCTTCCTAGTTATCTATTCTGCTCCATCATGAATACACAAATTACCCCCTGATCCTCTCCCTCCTTGCCATTATCCCACTCTTTCCCCTCTTTTAATCCCATTACATCATGGAATCCATACAGAATCCCACCCTCAACCCTCTTTACCCCTTTCAATGGTTGATGCTTAATGGTTAAAGTTAAAATAAATGTGCTAGACATCTAAGGCCATATAGTACTATAGGAAGGTACAGTAAAGGGTGGTAAAGTTACCCCTTTCAAGACCATACTATCCCAAACTGCTCTACAACTTTTGACATGTAGCACATTAAATCATCAACTACCCTCCTCTTTAACCTTTTCACTACTTTTTATAGTGCTAAATGAACTTTGATGTCTAACATATCATTTTTTGTAACCATTAGCTAACCATCTATAATAATATCATAAGCAAGTTAATGATAAAGGTCCCAGGGATAGTCCAACCTTAATTGGATACCACCCAGTTTTATCAACATTATTTTTAAACTGTGTCCTTATCCCGTCATACATATCCATCATCAGCAGACCCGCATTTTTCTGATACCTACTTTTTCATAGAACACCTTCCCACTTTGTGCCTAATACTCTATTGAATGCTCCCAGAATCCTAACCTCTTTTTCCACTTTTTCAGCAACTACTACTGTAAGGTTAAAATTGCATCAGTGATCCCCTTTCCTAGAACCACCACCAAATCAATATTTTCATATTAATTCTTTTAGGGATTGCCCTAAAATTGCATGGAATGTCAGCTTCTGCATTCTTGAATCTTTTTTCTCTTAGATAATTACAATAACAATGTTTCACCATTCATTTGGCAAGTTTTCATGCTTTGCCAACCTCCTTCACCACTCTACTCCCAACTCCACTACTCTCATTTCATGCAAAAATCCTTCAACTCTCACCAAACTGTTTCTATAATAACTCTGGGGGGAAAAGACGGTTCTGTTTCATCTTATTTCTTCTTTTCTTCATCCTTTTAAGGTTATTGATAATATACTGTGCTCATGATAAAGTGAATTATGAAAAAAAGAAATTAAGCAAATTTTCTGAATGTGATTTTATTAGCTTATTTTCTTGACAAATAAAGGAAAGTAAAATAAGGTTACTGCCAAATAAATTGTTAGTGAGCAACACCTTCCATAAATATACTTCAGAAATGTCATAAGTATTTTCAAATATAGCACTGCATGGAATTATTTCATCTGACTTCCCTAAGCAGTATTTACTAAGTAAATGCATTGGAAATGCAACCTGAAAGGAGAAATTCCACTAAAGGTTGCACCTTTGCTTTTACCAGGGATAGCAAAAGTACATGCCAAGTCGACTACCAAGTTGTCTTTACACAGATAGCTCTGCAAGTGCTTTATCACCTTTGAGTCAATTACTACTACTACCTATCTCACCTGTTTACCCTTCTTGCTTTTTGGAAAGATTCTTATAAATTTTTATTACTATTAGTATTGTTCATATCTTTATAATAATCATAATACCAATGTTGATGATAACAGTATTGATACTGAAAGCTTAAGAATTTTTTTTCCCAAACACTCAAATAGAGGGGAAATCAGGTGGTGTTATGCAGACCTACTAATTGGCTCCTAGGTGCCTAAGCACTTGTGGAGCCATCTGTACAAACAAAAGTCACAAAAGAAAACTACAGTAAACAGTGTGATTGCCGAGCAACAATGGGTTAACAATGAAGTTTTAGACCAAAGCTTGTGGCAAAATTTTCTGTACTCTGAAAAAATCTGAATAAGGGTAGTAGTACAGCCCCTGGGAACTGGCTAAACTATTATTTATAATGTCTACAGTTAATTGATGTAGAAAACATTCATATCTATCTTAAAATTTCTATTATTTCTAATTATCATACCCACACTATTATAGCTAGAAACCACCCTTAAGCTTACGTGGAATGAATGAAAAACAAAGCATCTGTTATAGTGTGTATACTTTGATCACATTTCAAAGAAAATCTTTTGTGGATGTATATTTTTTTCATTTTAATAATCATGGTTCTTCCAAAGAAGAAAGATATGGGAGGTAAGAAGAGATAGGAATGAGAATACAATGTAAGTACAAGGCATTCTGCTCTTTTCTTAACATACATATACAGCAAATATCACAATGCACAGTCCAATAAATTCAAAGGACAAAAAAAAAAGAAAAGAAAAAGAAGATCAGGATGATGATATATATATATATGTAGTCATATAGTGTATGTATGTTTATATATATGTGTGTGTGTGTGTGTGTGTGTGTGTGTGTGTGTGTGTGTGTGTGTGTGTGTGTGTGTGTGTGTGTGTGTGTGTGTGTGTGTGTGTGTGTGTGTGTGTGTGTGTGTGTGTGTGTCTCTGTGTGTGTGTGTGTGTCTCTGTGTGTGTGTGTGTGTGTGTCTCCGTGTGTGTGTGTCTCCGTGTGTCTCTGTGTCTGTGCATGTGCATGTGTCTGTGCATGTGCATGTGGTTGTACGCACACGCACGTAAATAGCTTCTCAGAAAGAAAATACAGCATAGAATAGGATTTTCCTTTCTCTCTTGTAAAAAATGAGGTATGCATAGCAAAGAAATTGGCAAACTAGCTAGCTGCAGTTCCACAATAACATTCACAGCTACACAAGGTGACTTTTAGTGCAATCACAAATATCTTTATGCAATTTAAAGTAACACAGGTGATTTGATGCTACTAAATTGCAGATCTCACCAATCACTGCATGACAAAAAATAATAATAATAAAAATAATAATAATAATCATAATAAATTTTAAAAAATAACATTTATGGATTCACATATTTACACTTCACAAATTGGGATACTAAACATGTTCTGAACGTGCAAATGGTCCTAAGTGCATGGGTAATTTTTAGTATATAAAACCATTGTTATTTGTAAGGAGGCAGAGAAAAGATGAATTTACATATAGATGCACCTATATACATATATGTATAATCAGAGAGAGAGAGAGAGAGAATGTGTGTGTGTGTGTGTGTGTGTGTGTGTGTGTGTGTGTGTGTGTGTGTGTGTGTGTGTGTGTGTGTGTGTGTGTGTGTGTGTGTGTGTGTGTGTGTGTGTGTGTGTGTGTGTGTGTGTGTGTGTGTGTGTGTGTGTGTGTGTGTGTGTGCGTGTGTGTGAGGAGTGAGTGAGTGAGTGAGAGTTAGAGTGAGTGAGTGAGAGTTAGAGTGAGTGCGTGTGCGTGTGCGTGTGTGTGCATGTGCGTGTGCATGTGCGTGTGATTAGGGGCACAGGCGTGCGTATGTATTTTACCTATATATATTTTTTTGATTCTTTTTAGATTTACAGCATGAAAAGCTTCCTATCAGCTTTTCCGTAACTTTACATGGTATTACAAGCAACATTTAGCTTTAAAAATAGAGTTCTAGTTAATGTTTCCATAGTTAAGTAAGATATATGGTCCAAGTGAAGTGATCTGGACTTTGTTTACAAGTGTATTATGTGGCAATGAAAAAATAATAATAATAAAAAAATAAAAGAGAGAGAAAAAATGTGGAAAATATTTTAGAGAATAGGAAAAAAAATGGAGATGATAAAGAATGTCTTTTAAGAGCAAAATCTGCACGGCAGCTGAAATGACTGCATGTCAGTGCGGAGTGTTTAGGTGAGGTCTCAAGCTAAGCCTGTGTCCTTGGCAGTCAATGACCAACTTCCTTTGGCTTAACAATCCCAAGACATGATGAAGATGGGTAATGGCTAAGATATAATCTAAATGAGGCTACAGTAATATGAGCAAATACCTAAAATATAATACAAACACCAGAAGACAAAGATATTTCATTAGGACAACATTCTCCATGAGTGCTGGAGAGATGATATCCATACATCCTTTTCCATGAGAACATCCATTTTACAAGTATGAAAAAGAGTGAAAATTTTATGTGAAATACAAAATATATGGCATGCACAGAAACCAAATTTACCTGACAACCACAACAGTAATGACCCTCCTATATAAAATCTAGATGAGCCAGATTACATTATCTGTGTGTGTGTTTACATATGTGTGTGTGTGTCTGTATGTTTTTATTTGATTGAGTTTGTCTTACATAAACACACACAAAGTGGTTTTAAAAACCCTAGTTTAGTCACTTAAATCATAACTCCACAGAGCCTATACAGTATATAAATGACTGCAACTGAATATCTTACAAACGGGACATGTAAAAGTCTTCTAAGCAATATCCTGTAAGAGAAGGAATAATGCTAATTCTTTCTTGATCCTTAACACTGAGCTGATCATCCGAAAGTTTATCTAAAATGGCATTGGTCTTTAAATTAACAAAATATGAGGTCATAACTGGTAATAATAACATTAAAGACAATAAACAAAAATAAATAATAATAATAACAATAATAGTAAAAATACCACCACTGCCACCATAAACGAAAAAATAATAAGGTGAATTAGATATCTTTTCTTTTGTTAAAAATAATCATCATCTTGTTCTTAAGCAAAACAATGAAAAAATCATACACATTTAAGTGTCTTAATATCCTCCTCACATACAAAAATCTTAACATGGTCTCTCAGCTTGACTTCTTTCTTCTGTACTACAAATTACTGAATGTAATTCTGTTATCTACTATAAAGGAATGTGTAATGTGTGATATATAAAAAATTGGTTTGTATTTCCCATGAAGTGTCTGTTCTTTTAGGTCCAGTAAACAAAACCAAAATAATGGTTTAGTTATGGAAAAGTACTATCCTTTTACTTGGACCTAATTCATTCATCTATAAACTGAAAGAAACATTGAAAAAAATATACAAATGCAATAAAATGTTATCATCATAATGAAAACATACATCTAATGACAATTCTATAAAATACAATAAAAACACATCATAATGAAAATAAGCACTTAAAAAAAAGGAAGCATGATAACCTATAATTAACCACACTACAGACAGAGATTGAAGACTTCTGTGTCAACACCTTAAAAAGTTAAAATGGACATCATTAAGGTGCTAACTGCCACTCATAAAATGGCATTTATGCTGCACTTTTTTCCTAAGCTGAGAGTACTTTATATCCTTTTCTGATCATAAGCTAAATATATGAATGAAGTAAAAAATTGCCAAGTCTAGTCTTGACGGTGAGAGTAATTCATTTTCCTTACACATTCATGATATTATGGTACTTGTCCTATTGACTTCCCATGCTTTAAATTCCCTTCAAAGTGATGAATTTGATGTACTGATAAATGAGTAATGTAGTCTATTCCTTAACAAATAAAAACATATAGATCCTATCACTCTAACATACACACATAATTGCAAGAACACATGCACATGTGCACGCACACGTGCACACACACGCACGCACGCACGCACGCACGCACGCACGCACGCATGCACGCACACGCACACGCATACGCACACACACACAAAATTAAACAGGTCATATACTAGTCACTTTTTCTAGTAAAATACAAAAAAAAAATATATATATATATACCTAATGCCATCACATATATCAATCAACTTTATATATGGCTTTATCTAAAAACTATTAAACCCACAATAATACGAACTAGCACACATTCTTATGGAAAGTATGAAAATCTAGAAAAAAAAAAAGAGAAACAGAAAAGCATAAAAGAAGAGAAAATAAGAAACAACACCACTATACCTGTGGGTGTATGATGTGTCGCTATGTACAAACATCCCTCACGGTATATCTAATTTCTTTTAAGAAAGTCTAGAGCTGAGATAGTAGGTGGTGCCACACAGCATGGTCGACCTCATGAGAAGTCAGCACTCTACTATACGCGCTTCAAGGTTGTAGAGGTTGTAGTGAATTATCAAAAGTGTATTTCAACCTTCGGAGCAAAAAATTAAGCTACAAAATAAAAGAAGAAAGTTACAGTGATGAGTATAAATAGACTTGCAGGAGAGCTACCTTATTAGTATCATTACTTATATTGAAATAAATCAGCTGGTGCACCTTTACACTGACTTATATCCTACCTACAAGACTTTTCTCCGACTTTAAGCCAATCCAGCTTTAATAAGTACACTGCAAAAAATGTAGGGAATAAAAGAAAACTAATGAGCAAAATAACAATTCAATTCTGGACTTATCATTTCCGAAGAATCCTCATTGAAGATAACAAAAACAGAATAATAATATTTGAATACATATACATATATATACATACATACATTTTATATATATATATATATATATATATATATATATATATATATATATATATATATATATATATATATATATATATATATAATTTCATAAAAAATCTGTATATTATCAAAGCCTTCTGAAAGGACAAAAGCAGGATCTCCCAGTCCGTCCAGCACCACCTTGCCCTGCTAAGACTAGGCAAGCCAAGATGTCCTTCAGGACCCTTTTGCTACAAATCATATCTGTTTTTAGAGGTTGATTAGTTAATCTTTACATTTGTAGTATTCATTTTCATTGTCTATATTTATACAGTTATTCAGAGATATTCATATATATATATATATATATATATATATATATATATATATATATATATATATATATATATATATATATATGCATATATCATGTGTGTCTATACGTATATGTGCACACACCCCCACACACACACATACACGCACTCGCACACGCACAAACACACATACACATGCACACACACAAACACACACACACACGCACACACACACACACAAACACTCACACGCACGCACCCCACACACACACACACGCACACTCACACACACATACACGCACTCGCACACGCACACGCACAAACACATGTATATGTATATGTATGTATGTATATATATACATATATATATATATATATATATATATATATATATATACATATGTACATATGTACATATGTACATATGTATATATGTATATATGTATATGTGTCTGTCTGTCTGTCTCTCTGTATGTATGTATGTATGTATGTATACATACATACATACATACATACATACATACATACATACATACATACATACATACATACATACATACATACATACATACATACATACATACATACATACATACATACATACATACATACATACATACATACATATATATATATATATATATATATATATATATATACATATATATCTACTCTTTTATCTATTTATGCATTTATTTATCTAGGTTCTATTTACTTATGTATCTTGTGTAAATATAAATGAAGAAAAAGGGAACTAAGACATTGTAACCACAAAGTTACTCAAACCTGGAGAACCTCATAACATATCTATTATCTTATCACTAACATTCAAAAACGTAAATTCCCAAGTAAAGTTAAAAAGACGTTCGCTGCCACTGGTTTCTCTGCCACCTCTAATTCAATGTCTCTCTCTCTCTCTCCGTCTCTTTTGGGGTACATTATGCTATGGCACCATGATACCACTGGGATACTTTGTGGTACCTTGGGTGGTTTTGCAAGACTGCTGAGTGCATAGGAGAATGTAAAAGCAGAAATGGATTGGTTGACAGGTTTAATCTATGTGATTAATTTGGCTCTTACCTAAATTTACATTTAACAATGATACACCTTCACATGTCTGGACAATTGACACGTTAGTGACCATGTGTATAAGTGGATGTTTATAAACGAAATCAATGAAAATTCTGTACCAAGTATATACTTCTCTTAACTATAATATGACATACGAAAGAAAAAGAAAGAAGGAAAGAAAGAGAAAAAAAACAGAAACAAACAAACAAAAAGGAAAAAAAAGAAAAGAGAAAAGATGAGGAATGAAAATTGGAGCATTTGAAAAGGAATGAAATAAACTCACAAAGCTCCTGTCCTGCAACACGTATTAGTGTATGTGCCAGGACATACACAACCTTCTGCTGATAAAACTCCAAACTATGCACATGATGTTTTCAAATGCAACAGTCCACTATATATATATACAATTAAATTCTATTCTCTTATATAAATTTGGTAATGTTATTTATAATAATAATGGTAATAATAATAATAATCATAATAATAATCATAATCATAATAATAATAATAAGAGCAACAAACAACTGCTACTCTATAAACAGTACTATCTTTTCTAATAAAATCTTTATATAATAAGTATATATACTGTTCACGCAGATTCTCCCTCAAATATGCACTCTCGGTCAACACCAAAACATGTATCTATTTCCTATTTTTTGCTATACAAAGACAAACACTTTGTGAAAATGAAGGAGAAAACAAAATATATTTTGCTACAAACTTTGGAAAACAAAAAAGACTGAGAAGAAACAAAAATGGAAACCTGATTAAGATTGATTCAAAAAATTGAAAACGAGAATAAGGCAAGACGGAAGAAAATTGGATAAAAGGAGAAAAAGAGGTGAGAAGCAGACATGAAAAAAGGGAAAGGAAGTGGACATAGAAAAAAAGAACCAAGAAAAAACAATGCAGGTAAAGAAAAAAGAACTGAAAAAAATTGCAGGAAAGAGAATAAGGAGGAAAGGCACAGCATTCTAAAAAAAAGAAAGAAAGAAAGAAAGAAAAAAAAAACTATTTTCCCCTTCTCTTATTAGCAATAGTGGTGATAGTGTTTGCAATTACAATAATACATTAACAAACATACTGAATAATTTCCCCCAAAAGAAAAACTAAAGAAAACTCAGAAAATAACAATATTACAAAAGAGGAAATATAAAGAGAATGAGAAATGAAATATAGAAAATTAATATAAAAAAATGCACAAGGAAGAAATCAATAACTGACATTGTAGACAATGTAATACCATATTTACAGTCCAATAAACAATATATATCTTAGAAAGAGAGAAGGCAAAGAGTGTTTTTAAAGGTTCACATACAAATAATGAAAATACATTTTACACAGACAAGCACACAAACACACATACAAATGCATAAAAACACATAACAATCTTCAACAAGCACACGTATACAACCGATTCCTCTTGTTCTCACTTTTGTTCTTCAGAAAAAAAACATTCCTGACCACATACTCAAACATGCACAAACATGCACCCTCAAAAGTACACACATACGCATACACCTACACACACACACACATTCAATTTACACTTGCAGATGACCAAAAGATCATACCACAAAAATATGTTGAGTATGGGCTAGTATGACCATCTTTCTTACTGACATTTAAACCAACTGCCATTTATATCACAATATGTAAAATTTACCTCTTTTTTTTTAAACATGAATCTTTCAAATAACAATGTGGCTACCATTTCTCTACTATTCTCTCATTTTTTTTAATATAGAAAATGTGGATGTATTAATATTTTACTTTTTAAATATGATGCTATAATGAGGATCACTATCCTTGCTTGACACAAGGGGTGAAGGTCTAAGCTACCATTCAACAAGAGATAATAAGTATGAGGAGTATATATATATTCATATATATCTAAAGAACAGAATGAGAAAGTTTTGGTGAGAATTCTGGGTATATTGTCAGTAGTATTCTCCTCTCCAGGGCTTATACACAAGGCTATTTGCACCCTCTCACACCTACTGATGGCAAAATTCCTTCCTTGTTTTCCTCTTTCAGGATCTCTTTTCTTCTCACTCCTAAAAATCAATATTCAATCTGCTCAGAAGACAGTAATCACAAGAATCCTCTACAGTAAAAATTAGGATTGGAATCATCTGTATGTTCAAGAACAAATAAACTACTTGATACATTCAAAATTTTTGCATATATCAACATTCAAATCTTCGAGCTCTCTGTGGTTCCTCCATTGCTTGCATATTCAGTTGCTTGGTCCTGGGATTACCCTCCCTTGCCCCCTCCCCCCCAACCAAGACAGTCCACTTGCTTTGCCAAACTTATCTATCTAATCCACGCCTGCAAAGCCTACAGTTCCTTCGATGGCCTTAATGAGCTTTTCCCGCAGCTCATGATATGACTGGTAGGGAGGCAAATCCAGGCGATTGAAGCTGAAAAAGGAAGAATGTGACATTGTAAC
>NW_027213246.1:0-5000 GCF_042767895.1 Penaeus vannamei | reverse complement strand
TTCTCCCAAAGGACTCTTCATCAACACTGAAGGTAAGGTCTAAGTCTGCTGGGTCGTTTTCCTGAGGAGGATGGATTCACGTAAGTGGTAAAGACAGAAGTATACACATACATTCACTCTCTCTAGGAGCTGAGTCGTATCTCAGCATAATAACCAATGCTGACATAAAATTCACAAATAACGCTGCAAAGAGGACATCAATACTGCAGTATGCATTTCCTCTTACCTGAATCCACAGGAGGGAGTTGTAGTACTCCGAGTCAACACTCTCCATGTCCTTCAGCTCAATGGGCTTTCCGAGCATCATTTTGTAGAATGGGCGGATGAAGAAAGCTGAAAAGAAAAGATAATCTTACTGCTTAAAGTTGTTTTCACATTGGAGAGCAGCAAAAATGGACTAACTTTCTCCTACACAAAACAATAATGATAACGATGATGATGATAGTGATGATGGTTGTGGTGGTGGTGGTGGTGATGATGATGATAATGGTGATGATGATGGTGATACTGATGATGGTGATAGTGATGGTGATGATGGTGGCAAAATGAGTGATGGTAATTCATATAAACGGTATTGATGATGGTGATGGTGGTAATGGTAATAGTGGCATTGAACCCAATGTTGAGGATTCCTTAAAGTGGAAATGTGATATATGGAAAATCTTTCCTTGAAAATAATTCAATTGACATTTGTTACTCACCTTCCTTCAGATACTTCTTTCCATTTACAGTTCTTACCAATTGCTTCCATTATATATTTGTTCATATCAGTCACAAGCCAAGAATCTATCAGCTGATTCTGGAAAACAAGCTGCTAACAAAACTTTCCTCAACTCACCGTCTAGCAACTTCCCATGGTATACCGCCATGCCAGCGACGCGTCCAATGAACTTGAAGTAGCGGAGATGCTCTTCATTGCATGCAGTGGGGTTGATTTGCAAGAACAAACATTCTCCTGAATGAAAAAGGGCCATGACTATTTCTTTAATACAGATACACAGTTAGATTTTTTCAATAAGTTTCCCTTTTTATATAAACCAATACAATTCTCTCTCCCTCTCTGTCTCTCAAACAAAAGTCCTTACGTGGCAGAGTATTCAAAGAGTCCATAGTATGGAGCACGTTTGCCCTTGTGGGCTCTGAAGGGAAAGAAGAATTATATGCCCAACACCACCATAATCCAAACCGACCTGTAGCATTCAAAATATAATGGAGCTAGAAAAGTCATCCTAAAAATATATACCTGTAAGGAAGGATTAAAAAAGGATAGTCTTTAAAAGTGATCTCAGATCCCTCAAACGCCAAACAGAATTACAGGTATTTAGCACTCATTGCTGATTCTAATACATGACACATCCAGGATTATGACATTAATTTATAATGAAAAATATCATACATCCATAATCATTTCCACATTTCTTTTGTGTGCATTTTAATTATGTTTGTCCCTCGGAATACATCTCAAAATATGACATGGACCCAACCGAATCAATCAATGATTAGCAAAGAAATATATAAATAATAGCAATACAAAGAAAAGAAAGAAAAAACTCACCTCCCCCTCAAACTCAATCCAAAGCTTGGTTCTCAGGAGATCCACGCGTGTCACCTGGCTGATTATTGCAAAGGCATCCTCAAGAATGTTGTTCCTCTTCACCTTGATGTCAAACTTATTAGGAACATTGGCCTGCAAAATGAAGGGATAAAACATTCCACCTTCAATACATATCAGAACTTTGGACTTGTGTGAAGACCATAATAATGTCAGAACAGGAAGAAATGCCTGTGTAGTTATGTCATTGTAATGTTACAGCATTTCATTATTCCATCTGAGGGAATAAAGAACAAAAAGACAAAGAGATGACTCACTGGTTTCGGGAGGTTATTCTTGAAGAACTCGTACTTTTGCTTGTAGTCTCGGGAATATGGAATGGCTTTACCGGCGATTGCTGGGTTGAGTAGTCGAGGATCTTCCCAAGTAGTTGTGCGGTTCTCTGTAAGGGTACATGGTTTACCTTGAGAACTTCTAATACAAAGTCATGATAAGCAAACTGCATAACAATGATTAAATACTGTTGGCTTATAATTCACAGTATCACTTGCACATATCTTTTTGTCAATTATATATATATAATCAAATATATTCATCAAAAGACAGCTAAACATATTCCACTCACTATGATCAATAAAGAAGATAAGATATTAGTATGGACTCTCTTATAAACCCTCAGACAAAGCCAGGACTTACGTCACTCGTGTGTCTCAGTTGTTGGCTGTCTCAGTGTTGGGCGGAGAGCTGGGCATGCCCGATCGTGGATCAATCCAAGTTGTCTGCTTATTGACATGGTCTGGAACATACGACACAGAGGGTTGATAAATGGAAGGGAAGTAATGAGAGAAGGAGGGTGAGAGAAAAATGAAGGGAGAAGGAGTAAGGAAGGGAGGAGGAGGAGGAGGTGGTGGTGGTGGAGGAGGAGGAGGAGGAGGAGGAGGAGGAGGGAGGGAGGAGGGAGGAGGAGAGAGGAAGGAGGAAGGAAGGAAGGAGGAGGAAGGAGAGGAAAGGAAGGAGAGGAGAGGAGAGGAAGGAGGAGGAGAGGAGGAGAGGAGGAGGGAAAGAGGAAGATGGAAGGAGGAGGAGGAAAATGGGAAGGCAAAAGAAGGAAAGGAAGAGAAAGGTAGAACAGAGGGAGGAAAGGAAGAGGGAAGGAAGAAGAACAGAAGGAAACATCAGGAAAAACAGGGAAAGGAAGGAACGGAAGAAGAAAGAAGGAAGGAAAATAGGAAAGGACAAAAAGAAGGAAGAAGGAAGAAAGGAAGAAAGAAGGAAGAAGAGAGGAAGGAAGGAAGGAGAAAATATAAGAAGGAGAAAAAAAGAAGGAAGGAAAGAAAGAAGGGAAAGAAGGAAGGAAGGAAAGGAAGGACAGAGGAAAGAAGAAGGAAGAAGGAAGGAAGGAAGGAAAGAAGGAAGGAAGGAAGGAAAGGAAAGAAGGAAGGAAAAGGAAAGAAAGAAGGAATAGGAAAGAAGGAAGGAAGAAGGAAGAGGAAGGCAAGGGAGAAGGAAGGAGGAGAAAGGAAGGGAAGGAAAGTGGACATCGGAAGAACACAAAATGATGAAAAAGAAAGATATCTAAAGTAGAAAGACGTGAAAGAAAGAAAACATGGAGAAAGACATAGGAAGACATGAAGAAGTGTGAAAGAAGAAGCATTGAAAGAAAGATGCAAGCAAAGCTACGAAGAAGAACCAAGAAGAAGAAAGACAAGAAGAAGAAAAGGTCAAACGGAGGAAAACGAAAATATGAAGAAAAATCAGAAAAGACGATTGAGGAGGATGAAATGTACGAAAAGGAAGAATTCAGGAAGAAAATTATATATATGCAAATCGAGATAATACATGAAACTATTGACTAAAGCACATTCAATAGTTTATTCTAAACGATGATGTGCATCATGAAGTGTCAATAGTTCTCGTTGATTGAAACAGTAAAAATAATTAAAATGGATAGAGAAATAACTCGGAACATCATTAGCCTTAAATAACAGTTTTGCAGTTGTGTTTATCTCAACATTACGTTGAACATAAAAGAAAGAGATCACGTTATTCATTAACAATGGGTATCGACGCTCAACATTTGGATGGACATTCATGTACAACTTACTTTTTGAATACCTATAGCTGTTCAATTCTTCAAACAAATATCTTGTTGAGTCATATGATTCTAACAATCAATGGTTGAAAAAACTAATAATCGTTTGTTACTATTACAACATTTAGCGTTCAGTTAAATACATCACAGAAGCTAAATGTTGACTCAGTGAATATCTTATTTACAAATGGTATCTTTATAAACAGATCATTTGTTTCTCTGTTACTTTGTCTTCAGTAAGAACTTCCTATTTGAAGCGAATATTGGTGGTAAAACGTTTGGTTGTCTTCATTAATTCGACATTCTTTACTAGTTGAAAACATGCTTTTTAAGACGGATTATAAGTAAAACCAAAGAGAAAAGTACTGGTGTATCATTGATTGAAATGCTTAGAACTGTTAGTTTATATGAATCATGATTTAAAATATCTCAAATCATCAAATGTGTAATATTAACGTTTGATGTCTTTCTTTATTACGCTGATTCCCCCAATTATTGCATTTAAATCAATATCAACTCACTACAAGCTGTTACTATCAAAACAATCAGTTAAAAATAAGACAAAGTAACTAAGGTGATCAAGTCTTAAACATGTCACCAAGTGTTATCATCAATTGTGACACTAATATTGAGTTCAAGATAATAAGATCATTCTATGTCTGCAGCCCAGCTTATATAATGCACTATTTATCCATTTTTCTTAGTCGTTTAACCGGAGATGAGACGGAGCCCAGGTTCTGGTGTGGCTTCTGGACTCAAGAAGAATTCCATTTCCTCTTCCCCAGGATGGTGCCGATTCTGGTTGGCAGGGGGCACTGTTAGCTGCTGTCGGCTATTTGGACGGCTACTGAAATGCCTGGGGCTGCTGCTGTTGCTCAGGAGATGAAGTACAATAAACCATCTTCATTTTCCCTGACCTCCTCATTTATTTTCCCGTTGCCTCTTTTCCAGGCGGTGAGTAATTGAACTTAATATACACTTTGTATTTCCATTATTTATATCTGATGAACGTGCTTTCTTCTGGCGACATTAGGTTCTTCACTCACTGATCTACGGCGACTTCCTAATATTCTGTTCTAGGACAGCAGCAGGTGTGAACTTCCAGTTGAGAGCCATCATATATAGGCTTCCCTTCCCCAAAATTCACCACAACAATTTCCATATCCTGCATTTTCGACAATATTTTCCTCTCCCTAGTTAGAAGGGGTTACAACAAAAACCTACTGATCAGGCACACTCCAATATCACTCCATGAGCAACTTATCAGAATGCACTTATAAAATCCCCTCTAATGTGAATCCTTAAGGCACTGCAGAGGGAATTGGAGAATCACAGACACAGTCTGAGCACCTGCCT
>NW_027213245.1:0-5000 GCF_042767895.1 Penaeus vannamei | reverse complement strand
CAGGACTGCACAAGAGGTATATCTGATATTATCAAGGATGAGAATGATGTTATTAAACTAATTACATGGTAAACGAATTTCTCAATAAATAGCTTAATTTATAGACTACTGAATAGACAACCAGTAGAACGGATACATAGACAGACGTCTAAACAGTCAGATTGATTATCTACTACTAATCGATAGATAGATAGATAGATAGATAGATAGATAGATAGAGAGAGAGAGAGAGAGAGAGAGACGGGGTGCGGGGGAAAGAGGGAGAGAGAGAGAGACAGAGAGACAGAGAGAGAGAGAGAGAGAGAGAGAGAGAGAGAGAGAGAGAGAGAGAGAGAGAGAGAGAGAGAGAGAGAGAGAGAGAGAGAGAGAGAGAGAGAGAGAGAGAGAGAGAGAGAGAGAGAGCGAGAGAGAGAGAGAGAGAAAGAGAGAGAGAGAGAGAGAGAAAGAGAGAGAGAGAGCGAAGCCTCCTCTCCTCCTCTCCTGCTCCTCTCTCCTCAACCGCTCTTGACGTCTCTTCCTCTCCCCTCTCCCCTCTCCCCTCTCCCCTCACGCACGCCCCGCTGCACGTGTTTTATATCTATTGTTTTTCAGCATTTCCCTCCCGGCGTATTTTCCTCTCGGCGTCTTTCTCCGCTTTCCCAGACCCTTTTCGCTTATCCTCCGCACTCACTCGCCTCCCCTTAATCAGCCTATCATTTATCGTCCAATTACAGATGCGGTTGTTCATTGGTTTAATTAAGTTGATTGCTTGGCGGGTTTGTTGTTTATTTCGCGTTCTTGTAGGTTTGATGTTGTTGTTGTTGTATTCTGTGTAGAACGAAGCGGGATCTTATTTTTTTCAAGACCTATGTATTATTTGGGATGATTTTCTCATCAATTCCTCAATTCATATTTCAAAAATCCTAAAATGATAATGATAATAACACTCGCAGGTACAAAAGAACGGAAAAGAGATCTACAGTCTTTACAGTAGCACAAAAGATGTTAAAATTTCCATGTATATCTCAGCGCATAACAAGATTAACACATACCCCAACAAAAGGAGATTATATCCCCTTGCACAGCTCCCTTGACACACACAATGGCCCACAAACACGCAGGTTACAGTGTCGCTGCGTGGAATGCTATAACTTGTTACACATTTACATATTTCAGACACTGACTGAGGACTCTCCCCCTGTCTGTCCATCTGTTATTTTTCTTCCCTCGGAGCAGATCCCAGCCGCAGCGACCTCTCACTATTCTGTGCACACACTCATTCCCTCTCTTCTTTTATTCCCCCTCTCGCTTCCCCCTCCTCATTCTCTCCCCTTCCCTGCATGACAACATGACGGCTTGATGCATGAGTATCAAGGCTCGTACGTATATGTTCTGCAATCCCCTTGTCTGGCGGAACATTGCATGCAACATGGGAGAGTCGGAAATGTACGTGTATGTATATGCAGTTCTGTCGCTGAGACATATCTGTTTAATCACTTTTTCTTTCTTTCTGTTTGTCTGTCTGTCTGTCCCTCTTTCTCTCTCTTTCTCTTTCTCTCTCTCTCTCTCTCTCTCTCTCTCTCTCTCTCTCTCTCTCTCTCTCTCTCTCTCCCTCTCCCCCCTCTCTCTCCCTCCCTCCCTCCCTCTATCTATCTATCTATATCTATCTCTACCTCTCTATTACTTCCTTTCCTACTTACCTACCTACCGACCTACCTATCTACGAATCTATTTATCTATTTATCTGTCTATCTATCTATATTTTTCTCGATCTATTTACTTTCACCACGATATATCTTCTCCCTCTTTACTTCCTCTTCGCATTTTCTCTTTGTATTTCCTCAGTCCATATCATTCGGTTATTTTTCTTTTCTCTCTCCCTCCATCATCCTATAAATTCCTGTTTTTGTTTCTCTTAGTATTCGTTCTTATTCTATCTATTATTCAAACAAAGAGAAAAAAATAATCTGAAAAAATGAGAAAAGAGAGAAAGAAAAAATATAATAAAAATAATAAGATAAGGAAATAGATAAATAAATAAAAAAGACGAAAAAAGAAAAATAAATATATAATGAAAATTTTCATTGAAGCCACACGTTTGCATCATAACAGCCACTTGAAAATGCTCTTCTCTCTTTATCATCCCTTTTCTTCTTCCTTTTCTTCCCCCTTTCTATAACCCTTTGCTGGTCGTCCGTTATCCCCTACTTTTTAATTCTTCTCTTCTTTCCCTTCTTCCTCTTCCATTTACCTATTCCCTTTCCTCCTTCCAATCTTTATTATCTCACCCTTCCTATATTCCCTCTTTTACTCTCCCTTTTCACCTCCCCCTTTCTTATCGTTATTCTCTCTCCCCACCACCCGTCCTTTCATTCTCCTTGTCCTCCCCTTCCTTTTCTCTTCTCTTTTCTTCCATCTCCTCCTTCTTCCTTCCCCGTTCCCATTCCTTCCTTCTTTCTCTTACTCCCCCTCCCCCTCTACCACTTCCTCCTTACCCATCCTTTTCTCCCCTTCTCCTCCCTCTTCCCTTCCCTTCCCCCCTCAAACCCCTTCCCTCCTACCCATCTTTCCTCCTTCCCTCCCTCTTTCTTCTTTTCCTCCCTCCTCCTCCCCTTCCCTTCCTACCCCTTCCCCCTTACCCCCTCCCTCTTCCCTCCCCCTCTTCCTCTCCCCCCTCCCCCCTCTTTCTTTCACTGTCATACGAAAGACCTGAGAAATTCCAACCCAACAACAACGCATTTAAAATCAGTCGTATATATATATATATATATATATATATATATATATATATATATATATATATATATATATATATTTCCCTTTGTTTTAATGTCATATTAATCATATATATTTTTTTCTTTTTTTTCTTTTCTTTCTCTCGTCTTTCATTTCTTTTTTTATTATTATTTCTTTTATTTTTTTTATTATTATTCTTCCCTTCTTTTTCTTTCTTCTTAATTTTTCCTTTTCTCTTTTCTCTTTTTTTTAATTCTCAGACTCTATTCAGATGTCCAGGACTATTATGACATGACAGAAAGGTTGACATGAAGGTCATTGTTCATGTCGAGTGGATTGTGAATGGGGAAGGGGGTGGGGTATCGGTGGCGGGGTCATATCAGTGGGTAGTGGGGGGTGTGTGGGTAGGGGTTAATAGGCAGGGTAGTGGGTATGCTTTTTTTGTTTTTTGTTTTTTTCTTTTTTTTGGGGGGGGAGTTGTGGGTAGGGAAGCCGACAGAGCAGTGGGAGGGGGGGTGCCAGGGGGTAGGGGAAGGAGAGGGGTAGAGGAAGGGGATCCGGGTAGTGGATAAGAAAGAGGATTGCTAAAAGCAGTGTTGATAAAGATTATAATATAAATCATGGTAATAAAGATAGTTAACGAATTGTGATTATAATGATGCTGACTATGATAATGATGATAGAAATGATAAGTATAGCAATAATGATAATAATGATAATGATAGATAATGATAACAAGGAATATGATAATAATGATAATGATAACAAGGATAATGACAATCATGATAATGATAACAAGGATAATGATAATAATGATCATGATAATAACAGATGATAATTCTAACGATAAAGAGAACAAGCAGAATAAAAAGAAACAGCGAAAACAGAAGAAGAAAAACATTTGATAATCCCACTAACACGAAACAACGAGAACAACAACATTAGCGATGACGCAAAGAAAACGGGAATGCACTTGGTGGCAGTAACAAATAATCGCAATAAACCAAGAATAATTGACGAGAAACAAAGAAAATGAATAAAAAAATAAACTCGGTGCTTCTGGAATTGAAATAAACAGTCATTAGGGCGATAATTATGAAAGAGAAATAACATGGAGTCTCTGGAGTAATCAACAGAGGTGCAATTAGTAGATTGTAATTATTTTTGTTTTTTATAGTTAATTAAAAAGGATGAAACATTGCGCACAGAGCTAAAAGTTGTTGTTATGTACAATATATAGCAAAACCCGTCCATTCAGCGCATCCTGTTTGTAAGGAACGTAAATGTGCTCTAATTGTGGGCTAAGTTTGACAGAATCTTGGATAACCATAGAGGATGTTATGAAATAAATTCGGATGTAAAGAGAGAGGGAGAGAGAGAGAGAGAGAGAGAGAGAGAGAGAGAGAGAGAGAGAGAGAGAGAGAGAGAGAGAGAGAGAGAGAGAGAGAGAGAAGAGAGAAGATTTTTTTCAGAAAAAAACGAAAGGTAGGTAAGAGAGAGAGAGAGAGAGAGAGAGATAGATAGATAGATAGATAGATAGAGAGAAAGAGAGAGAGAGAGAGAGAGAGAGAGAGAGAGAGAGAGAGAGAGAGAGAGAGAGAAGAATTTTACAGAAAAAAACGAAAGGTAGGTAAGTAGAGAAAGAGAAAGAGAGAGAGAAAGAAAGAGAGAGAGAGAGAGAGAGAGAGAGAGAGAGAAGAATTTTACAGAAAAAAACGAAAGGTAGGTAAGTAGAGAGAGAGAGAGAGAGAGAGAGAGAGAGAGAGAGAGAGAGAAGATTTTTTCAGAAAAAAACGAAAGGTAGGTAAGAAAGAGAGAGAGAGAGAGAGAGAGAGAGAGAGAGAGAGAGAGAGAGAGAGAGAGAGAGAGAGAGAGAGAGAGAGAGAGAGAGACAGACAGACAGACAGACAGATAGACAGACAGATAGATAGGTAGAGAGAGAGATAGAACTAAGAATAAATATACTTGAATGGAATTAGATAGGGTAATGTGATATTCAAGGTGGGAATACACTACTTTATAACGACAACAAAACGATAAAATGGAAACAAGAACAATAAACAAACAGACAAATAAACAATACTTATCTTGAGAAATTGATAATGAAGAAGTCGATAACAAAAAGGAATATCGAAAGAAGATAACGAAAGAGAAAGAAATACTATTATATCTATGTTCATCTATTTATCTAACTAAATGTCTAGCCATCTAAATCATCATCTATCCACTAATCTTTCTGTCTATCTAAATATATGACTACCAAAATATCCATATATCCGTATTTC
>NW_027213244.1:92500-95000 GCF_042767895.1 Penaeus vannamei | reverse complement strand
GATAATTATAATGTTGATATTATAAAACATAATGGCAATGTTACTAACAATGATAACAACAAATATAACAACAATGCTAATAATACGAATAAGGATAATATAAATAACAATAGTAATTATAATAATGATAATGATGATGATGATGACCACAATAACACAATAACGAATCAGGTACAATGGCACAAGTGATGATAAAAGCAATAACGACAATAACAGCAACAATAACAATGAGAATGACCATACTAATTATAATAATCATATCAAAAATAATGATGGCCATAAGAGTGATAAAGAAGAACAAATATATTTATAACAAACGGGATAATAGTGATGACAGGAACCATTGATAATAACAATTTCGATGATAATGAAAACAATGATACTATAGACAGGGAAAAAAAGATGATAATAGTAATAGTGATGATAACAACAATAATAATATCACAAGTGTAGTATGATCATCGACACTATTTCGTCATAATCAAAATAATTATTAATAACAATAACAATGAGTATCATGGTGATGATGTTTTCTATAACTGATAAATCCGGGATTATGAAGTAGAGATTGCATTGCACAATCAATGAAAATATTGTTGCATGGAATGTATGTGAATATAAACACTGCTTGTTAACATCCATTTCTTTTCATCATTTCTTGAGTGAATTTAGAAGTGGAATGGTGTAAAAAAGTAGAATTAACGATGATTATGACAATAATGATGGTAAAGATGGTTGATAACAATGATACTAATAGTGATGATAATAATGGTATTAATAGTAACAATAACATCAACAAAAGTATCAACAACAACTTTGATAACAATGATAATGATGATAATAATAAGAGCAATAATGATAATAATGAAATAATGAAGTCAATGATGGTAATGATAATAATAATATCAATAGTAATGACAATGATAATAATAATAATAATAATAATAATAATAATAATAATAATGATAATAATAATAATAATAATAATAATGATAATAATAACGATAATAATAATAATAATAATAATAATAATAATAATAATAATAATAATAATAATAATAACAATAATAATAATAATAATAACAATAATAATAATAACAACTACAATGATAATGGTTGACGATGATGATAATAATTATAATGCATTTGATTACAATGAAAATGATAAAGAAATACTAACCACTCACCGTCTAAGATGTTCTCGAAGATGATGCTACTCACCTTTTAAAGCTAAGCATTTTTCCTTTTTGTCTTCTTTATATATGTATACATACATATATATATATATATATATATATATATATATATATATATATATATATATATATATATATATATTCATACAAACATGTACACTCTATTTAGTATATGTACACTTTTTCTTCTTCTTCTTTCTTTTGTTGTCTTTGGAGCAGTATAACAAAAATATATTTTGTATATATGTCTATATAAGGTATATCAAACAAAGTCACTATTGAGTTTTGTGGAAATGTCACATGTATTTGACACAGTGAAAAATACCATATGTCTTAACAATAGAAATAATACAAAAATAGAGATACCTTAAATTATGTATGTGGGAGAAAAAAAAAAAAAAGTTTGGCAGATACATTATTAAAGCTCAGATAGCCTCTTTAGGTGAGAAATAATCTTTAGTTCTATTCTAATAACTAATCTACTAACTATGTTCTTTATCGTTATTTGTAAATTTAATCTTAATACTTGCAGACAGATGGACTTTCACACACAGCTGTTGAGAGACGAACGAAAAATTTGAAGCAAACATTCAATCATTTATTTGTTGACAAAGACTTTTTTTTTTTCGTTGGAAATTCACACGTAAGCTAATGTTTAAGCAAATACACATGCATGACAGGTACGTTAATTACTAACAAACATATCCAACACATGCTCTTAGATACACTCAAATTAAAACGCACACAGACACACTTAAACACACACACACGCACTCATACACTCGTAGCAGATACACTTCACACACACACACACACACACACACACACACACACACACACACACACACACACACACACACACACACACACACACACACACACACACACGCACACGCACACACGCACGCACATAAACAAACGACATACACACACACACCCAAACACTGACGCACAAACATCCGCCACATACACACGCAACATACACACGCAACATACACACGCAACATACACACGCAACATACACACGCAACATACACACGCAACATACACACGCAACATACACACGCAACATACACACGCAACATACACAGGCAACATACACACGCAACATACACACGCAACATACACACGCAACATACGCACGCAACATACACACGCAACATACACACGCAACATACACGACCTCTTTGGAGTGTGAGATCTAGCTATTATGTTGGTGTCGAGGCTCATGTGGGAAGTATCTGAGCTTTTTCAAACACCTTCATTTGTATTTTTTAAAAATATTATGTTAAATGATTAATATT
>NW_027213244.1:67500-72500 GCF_042767895.1 Penaeus vannamei | reverse complement strand
GGTGGAAGATGGCGAAGGAAGAGAGGAAGAAGAGTGGAGAAGAGGAGGGAGAAGAAGGAGAAAGATGAGAAAAAGGAATAGGAGGGAGTAAGAGGGAGAAAGAGGAGGGGGAAGTGGAGAGAAAGGGGGGAGGAAGAGAGGAAGATGGCGAAGGAAGAGAGGAAGAGGAGTGGAGAAGAGGAGGGTGAAGAAGGAGAAAGAGGAGGGGGAAGAGGAAGAAAGAGGAATGGAGAAGAGGAAGAAAGGGGAGGGGGAAGAGGAAGAAAGAGGAGGGAAAGGGAAGAAAGGAGAAAAAAGAGGAGGATAGGAGGGAGGGAGGAGAAAAGAAAGTGGAGGAAGAAGAGAAAGAAAGGAGGGAGAAGAAAATAGGGATAGGATAAGATGTGGGAGGAGATGGAGCAAGCGGAAGGGGAAGAATAAGAAGAAGGATAGGGAGACAAGGAGGAAAAGAAGAAAGAGAAGGGAAGGAAAGGCGTTAAAAAAGAAAAAAAAATAATGAGAAAAAAAAAAAGAAAAGAAAGAAAGAAAAAAAAGGAAAAAATAGAAAAGAGAGAAGAAAACAAAAAAAGAGAATTGGAGAGAGAGTGAATAAGCGAATAATGACATTAGAAAAAAAATACTTCTATCTTGTAGCGCAAAGGAGGTGGAAAACAAAGACGAGAAAAAATATCTAGTCGGTTGAATGAACAAAAGAACGATGTGAGAACAGCAGGTGGCGAGAAAGAAAGAAGGGGGAGGGGGGATGGGGGGGAGGGGGGGGAAGGGTGATGGGAGGGGTGATGGGGAGGGTGATGAGGAGGGTGTGAAGGGGAGGGTGATGGGGAGGATGGGGGGTGAAGGGTGATGGAGAGGGGGGTGAAAAAGGGGGGAGGGTGTTTAAAGGGGTGGAGGGAGGGTGAAGGGGGGAGGGTGAAGGGTGATGGGGAGTAGGGTGAAGGGGGGAGGGTGTTAAGGGGTGGCAAGGGAAGGGTACTTAAAGGGGTGGGAGGGGAAGGATGAAGGGGGGATGGGGAGGGTGAGGGTGAAGGGAGGAGGGTGCTTTAAAGGGGTGGGAGGGGAAGGGTGAAGTGGGAGGGTGATAGGGAGGGGGAGGGAGAAAGGGGGAGGGTGTTTAAAGGGGCTGGCAGGGGAAGGGGGATACAGGGAGGGGGGAAGGGAGGGAGGTTAACGAGGGAGGGAGGGAGGGATAAGGGAGATGAGGGACAAAGGATAAGGTTAATGAGGGAGAGAGTGGGTGAGGGAATTTCCAGTGGGGGGGAATAGGGAGGGGTGAGGGGGGAGTGTTGCCGAGGGAGAGGGGGTGGGGGTGGAGGGGAAAGGGTAGACGAGGGAGAGAGGCAATAAAGGGGGGTAAGGACAAGGATTGTAAGGAAAAAAAGGCAAGTAGATCATGAGAAAGATATGGCCATTATGAGAAGGAGAGAGAGAAAGAAAGAAAGATAGATAGATAGATAGAGAGTGAGAGAGAGTGAGAGAGAGATAGAGAGAGAGAGAGAGAGATAGAGAGAGAGAGAGGGAGAGAGAGAGAGAGAGAGAGAGAGAGAGAGAGAGAGAGAGAGAGAGAGAGAAAGAAAGAAAGAAAGAAAGAAAGAAAGAAAGAAAGAAAGAAAGAAAAAGAAAGAAAGAAAGAGAGAGAAAGAAAGAAACAGAGAGAGAGAAAGAAAAATAGATAGATAGATAGATAAAGAGAGACAGAGAAAGAGAGAGGGAAGCTGTAGCAGGGGAAGGAAAGACTGGGGTCAGGAGGAAACTGACTAAACTTGGAAAAAGAAAAGGAAGAGAGAGAGAGAGATGAGGAGGAAGATGAATGGGCTAAACACTGACATACTCATTTACTCAGCCACTCATCTTACCGGGAGGGGGGTGGAGTGGGGGGCGGGTGATGGAGAGACTGACAGAGGGAGGAGGGAGGGAGGGAGGGAGGGAGGGAGGGAGGGAGGGAGGGAGACAGAGAGAGAGAGAGAGAGAGAGAGAGAGAGAGAGAGAGAGTGAGAGAGAGAGAGAGAGAGAGAGAGAGAGAGAGAGAGAGAGAGAGAGAGAGAGAGAGAGAATAGGAAGAAAAAGAAGAAAATAGAGAAAATGAAAAATAGAAAAAAGAGGGAAAAAGAGACGTGTTTATATATATATATATATATATATATATATATATATATATATATATATATATATATATATATATATATATATATATATATATATATATATATATATATATATATATATATATATATATATATATATATATATATATATATATATATATATATATATATATATTTATATATATATATATATATGTATATATATATATATATATATATATATATATATATATATACATATATTACCCAAGAAGAGATTAAAACGACAAAGTGACAAAAATCTCGATAGGCTTGACAGTTGAATGAGGTAGAGAGGGAGAGGAGAAGGGAAAGAGGAGAGAGAAGAGAGGGGAGAGGTGAAGAAGGATAGGAGAGAGAGCAGAGAGGAAAGAGAGTAAGAACGGAGAGGCAGATAGGAGGAAAGTCGACGTCAAGAGGAGAGAGGAGAGAAATGAAGAAAGGTGAAGAAAGAGAAGAGAGAAGAAAGAGGGTAAGAAGGGGGAGAGAGAGAGATTAGGGAAAGCCGACGTCGAGAGGGGAGAAGGAAGACGATAAAGGGGAGACGAAGAGGGGTATGGGAAAGAGGACACTTGGACAAAGAGGGGGGAGGTAGAAGGGGAAAAATGAACAAAAGGGGGAAGAGGGAGAGAGAGAGGGGGGGAGGGAGGGGAAACGAGGGAGGGAAAGGACAAGGACGTGAAGAGGGGACACTTGGAGAGAGAGGGGAGAAGGGAAGGGCAAAGAAGACAAGCGGGCTGAGGGGAAAGAAAGAGGGGGGGAGGGGGGAAAAGGTGGGGGGAAGCCTTGGGAGAAGGACGGGGTTGAAAGACGGTTATGGTGGAGGTGTTACGCCGTCATCTCCTTCCTGCTCCTTCCCCCTTCCTCCTACCTTCCTGCTCCTTCCTCCTCCTCCCCTCTATCCCTTCCCCCTTTCACCTCCCCACCCCTTTTCCTTTCCCTTTTCCTCTCCCTTTTTCCTCCTCCTATCCCTATCCCCCTCCCTTTCCCTCCTCCTTTCCCCTTCTCCCACCCCCATTCCTACTCCCTCCCCCTCTTCCCACCTCTCCCTCTCCTACTCCCCTCTCCCTCTCCCCCTTCCTCCCCCTCTCCCTCCCCCACCCCCTTTCACCCTTACACACAGGGGTCAAAATCCCCAGAGAACCCATTCCCTCGCCTCGCACACAGGGGTCAAAATCCCCAGAGAGCCCTTAGCCTCCCTCCGCGGACAGACCCCCCACCCCCACACCCCGAGGTCTTTCCGAAGATCATCTTTTCAGATAACCGGTGAAATATTCCGGGGAAGAGGACATTGGGTGGGTCTTCCGTGGCCGTATTCGATTCCCGTGTGTTTTTTTCATTCTTTCTCTTTCTCTTTTTCGCTTTTTTTTTCTCTGCTTGTTTTTATAGTTTTTTGTTTTTTTTGTTTTTTTTTTTTTTTTTTTTTTTTTTTTTTTTTTTTTTTTTTTAGGGGATCTTTCTTATTATCTTTCGTTCTCTAACTCTTCCTCCTATCTTTCTCTCTCTTTCTGTTTCTCTCTCTCTCTCTTTCTTTCTATCTCACTCACTCACTCTCTCTCTCTCTCTGTATCTCTCAATCTCTCCTGATCACCTCTGTCTCATTCTCTTTCTGCTTCATTCTCTTCCTCTTTCCGTCTCTCTCTCTCTTTCCCTCTTCCCCTTCCCCTCTCACCTCCCTTAGCTTCCCTCTTCCCCTCTCCCTCCCTCTCTCTCTCCCTTCCTCTCCTCCTCCTCTAACTTCTCCTTCCCTCTTCCCCTCCTTCCCTCTTTCTCTCCCTCCCCTCCTCCCCCCTCTTTCCCCCACTCCCTCCCTCTCTCTCCCTCTTCCCTCCCCCTCTCTCTCCCTCTCATCCCCCTCTCTCCTATTCTCTTCCCCTTTTCCCCTCTTCTCCCCTTCTCCTCTCCTCCCCCCCCTCTCCAACTACCTCGTTACAGCTTTCTTAACCTTCTCTGAGAGTTTTTTTTTCCTTTTACCGCCTCTCATTAACATAATTAGCTCAGTCTATTCAAAAGTACATTGCCTTCCTTATATATTTTCATCCTGTTTTTCCCCTCATCTTTCCGTCCTTCTTGTTTCCTGTCTTCTTTTTTTCACTTATTTTTCACTTTCATTTTTTTTCACTTATTTTTCAATTTCTTTATTTTTTCACTCATTTTTATTTCACTCATTTTTCACTTTCATTTTTTGTTTTTCATTTACTTTTCAATCATTTTTTTCTTCACTTATTTTCTACTTTTATTTTTTTCCACTTATTTTTCACTTTCATTTTTTTTCACATTCTTCTTTATTAATTCGTATGGCACTACGTGGAAGAATAGGTTAGCAAGTATGCAAATCTATTTGATAAACTGCTGGAATAAATCAACCCATTTTTCTCTCTCTTTTTCAAAAACAAAACTTATTATACATGAATAAATGAATAAATAAACTATATATATATATATAGAGATAAATATATCTGTCTGTCTGCCCCAACCAACTACCGTTTTATCTATTTATCTATCTATCTGTCTATCTATCTATCTATCTATCTACCTATCTACCTATCTACCTACCTATCTATCTATCTATCAATCTGTCTCTATCTATCTATCTATCTATCTATCTATCTATCTATCTATCTATCTATCTATCTATCTATCTATCTATCTATCTATCTATCTATCTATCTATCCATCTATCCATCTATCCATCTATCCATCCATCCATCTATCTATCTATCTATCTATCTATCTATCTATTTAAATATTCTCAGAAATAAAAATCAAAGTTTTAGATAAAGTAGCTATAACTTCGAAAATTTATCTTTGATCCGCCTGACAAACGGCTATTATTTAGAAATAAATATATCTTCATAGTTGGAAATATGAAATATGATT
>NW_027213244.1:45000-52500 GCF_042767895.1 Penaeus vannamei | reverse complement strand
TCCCATTCTCCCTCACTCTCTTACTCTATCTCTCTCTCTCCTTCCATCACTCCCTCTTCCTCTCTCTCCTTCTTTCTTCCTCACTCCTTCCCTCACTCTCTCTCCTTCTCCCTCCCTCCCTCACTCTCTCTATTCCTCCCCCTCTCCCTCCAACACTCCCTCTCCTTCTTCCTTCCTCCCTCCTTCCCTCCCTCACTCCTTTTCTCCCTCCCTCCCTCCTTCCAACACTCCTTCTCCCTCTCTCTCATTTCCCCTCCCTCCCTCCCTCCTCTCTCTCCCTCTCCCTCCCTTCCTCCCTCTCTCCCTCTCTTACTCCATCTCTCCCTCCCTTCCTCCCTCCTTCTCCCTCCCTTCCTCCCTCTCTCCCTCCCTCTCCTCCCCCGACGACACCCAACAAGCCGTGAATCTGGACAGTTTTGTGGAATCGAGGAGACAGTAGAAGCCGCATCCACCTGGTCCTCGCATCACTTCTCTTCTCGCATCACTTCTCTTCTCGTTTGTCTCGTCTCCTCTCTATATATCCGGTGGTCGCGATTGTGTGCTGAGGTCTCTCTCTTTCTATCTCTGTTTTCTCTTTCTTTCTTTCTTAATTTCTGTGTGTCTGTGTGTGTGTGTCTGTCTGTCTCTCTGTTTTCTCTTTCTTTCTTTCTTAATTTCTGTGTGTCTGTGTGTGTCTGTCTGTCTCTCTCTCTGTTTTCTCTTTCTTTCTTTCTTTCTTAATTTCTGTCTGTCTGTCTGTCTCTCTCTCTGTTTTCTCTTTCTTTCTTTCTTAATTTTTGTTTGTCTGTCTCTCTCTCTCTCTCTGCTTTCTCTTTCTTTCTCTCTTAATTTCTGTCTCTTCCTCCCCCCCCCTCTCTCTTTCTCTTTCTCTTTCTCTTTCTCTTTCTCTTTCTCTCTCTCTGTCTCTCTTTCTCTTTCTCTTGCTCTTTCTCTTCTTCTTTCCTTTCTCTTTCTCTCTCTCCCTCCTTCTCCCTCTACTTCTCCCTCTCTCCCTCTCCCTGAAATAAAGGGAAGAAAGATGAATAGGAAGAAGAGACAGGAGAAGGAAGGGATGGATAGAAAAGAAAGAAAATAAAGGGAGATAAAACAGGGTCAAAGGCAAAGGCAGAAACAGAGAAGAACAAAGACAAAGACATAGAGCAAGAGGAAGACAAAGAAATAAAACAGGAGAAGGACAAAGCCAGAGAACAGGATGAATGCAAAGAACGAGAAAAGGAGGACAGAGAAAAAGAACAAGAGAAAGACAAACAAAGAGAACAGGAGGACAAAGAAAGAGAACAGGAGAAGGATAAAGAAAGATAATAGGAGAAGGACAAAGAAAGAACAATATAAGGCCGACATTCAGAATAACAACAAAAGGAAACGACGAGAAATAGGAACCAAGATATATTAAAAGACAAGAATAAAGTCAAAAGGGAATTGGCGAAGACCCTGCCAGCGAAAGAGGGGAAGAGAGAGTGAAAGAAAGAGAAGAGGAGGGAATGAAAGAAAGAGGAGAGGAGGTATAGAGAGAACGAAAGAGGGAAAGAGAGAGGAAAGAGAAAAACGAAAGAAGGGGAAGAGGTATAGAGAGAATGAAAGAGGGAAAGAGAGAAGAGAGAAAACGAAAGAGAAAAAGAGATATAGAAAGAACGAAAGGGGGAAGAAAGAGAGAAAACGAAAGAAGGGGAAAAGGGAGAGAAGCGAAGAAGGAAAGAACGAAGGAGAAGGGGAGAGAGAGAGAGAAACAGAAGAGCGGAAGGAGGAAATGAACGGAAAAGGGGAAGAAGGGAATAATAAAAGAAAAGAAGGAGGGAAATAACGAAAGAGGAGAAGAGAAGAGAAAGAAGAGAAGAGAGAGAGCGGAAAGGGAGGGAGAGAGGGAGATCAAAAAAGATAAGACACCTGAAAAAAGAGGAAGTAGTAAAGAACAAAAAAAAAAAAAGAGAAGAGGAATAGAACAAAAAAACGGGGGATAAGGAAAACACCGAAAAGAAATGAAAGAAGGAATGAACAAAAGAGATGAAAAAAAGGGGAGATGGGAAAATAGCGGAGAAATAAGAAGAGGGATAGGGGGGAAAATAGCGAAGAAAACGGAAAAGATGTGGGGGGGGGGAGGGGGGAAATATGCATAGTTCGAGAAGCTTCCGAGATGATGCTAAGAATCCTTTGTTCTTACTTAAAGTTATACGGTGTTTGAGGCACGTGCTAATAGACGGAGAGGCGAGAGGAGGGGAGAGGAGAGGATCTCTCTCTCGCTTTCTCTTTGTTTTCTCTTGTTTTCTCTCTTCCTTGCTCTTTCTCGCTTTTTTTTCTCTTTTTTTCTTGGACTTTCTCTCTTTCTCACTCTTGATTCTCTTTTTTTCTCTCTCTCGCTTTTGCTCTCTCTCTCTCTCTCTCTCTGTCTCTGTCTCTGTCTCTTTCTCACTTTTTTTTCTCTTTCTCCTTTTTTCTTGAACTTTCTTTCTTTCTTTTTATTCTCTCTCTTTCTTTCTATTTATTCTCTCTCTGTTTCTTTCGCTTTTGCTCTCTCTCTCTCTCTTTCTCTCTCGCTCGCTTTTGCGCTCTCTCTCTCTCTCTCTCTCTCTCTCTCTCTCTCTCTCTCTCTCTCTCTCTCCTCTCTCTCCATCTTCCCCTCCCCCTTCCCCCTCCCTTTCCCTCCCCTTCCCTTCTCCCCTTAACCCCTCCCCACCCATCCCCCCCAAAAAAAAACCACAAACAACAAAAACAAAAAACAACAAAAAAAAACACTTAAATCTCCCTTTCATGGTAATTGTCTTAAGCCTCCCTCGAGAACGGTTCATGAATACGGGGAGGGGGAGGGGAGGGGGAGGAGGGGGGTGGTTCGGAGCAGCAAATCGAGGCCCGTTTTTAAGAGCAAGTTTAATGCTCTCTCTATCTCTCTCTCTCTCTCTCTCTCTCTCTCTCTCTCTCACTCACCACCACCACCACTCTCTCTCTCTCTCTCTCTCTCTCTCTCTCTCTCTCTCTCTCTTTCACTCTCTCCTCTCTCTCTCTCTCTCTCTCTCTCTCTCTCTCTCTCTCTCTCTCTCTCTCTCGCTCTCGCGCGCGCGCCTATAAAAAACATAATACTTTTACAATCACTTTCTCGTCTACGATGGTTTAGGTTTTAGGCTCTCGAGTGGGGTGGGGGTGTGGGGGTGGGGGTGGGGGGTGAGGGTGGGGGGGTGTTAAGTGCGTACTTATGTACTTATGTACTTGTAGGTGGTTGTTGGGTGTTTATGTGTGTACGCAGAGGTGTGCTTATAAACACGGACAAGCACGCACACGCGTACGATATAGAATGAGAGAGAGAGAGAGAGAGAGGGAGGGAGGGAGAGGGAGAGGGAGAGGGAGAAAGAGGGAGAGGGAGGGTTAGGGTGAGAGAGGGTGAGGGAGAGGGAGAGGGAGAAGGAGAGAGGGAGAGGGAGAGGGAGAGGGAGAGAGGGAAGGAGGGAGGGAGGGAGAGTGAGAGGGAGATGAGAGGGAGAGGAGGAGAGGAGGGGAGAGGAGAGAGGGGAGGGAGAGGGAGAGGGAGAGGAGAGGAGAGGTAGAGGGAGAGGGAGAGAGGGAAGGAGGGAGGGAGGGAGAGAGGTTAGAGGGAGAGCGAGAGGGTTAGGGAGAGCGAGAGGGAGAGGGAGAGGGAGAGGGAGAGGGAGAGGGAGAGGGAGAGGGAGAGGGAGAGGGAGAGGGAGAGGGAGAGGGAGAGGGAGAGGGAGAGGGAGAGGGAGAGGGAGAGGGAGAGGTAGAGGTAGAGGGAGAGGGAGAGGGAAGGAGGGAGGAGGGGAGAGGTTAGAGGAGAGGAGAGCGAGAGGGAGAGGGAGGGAGAGGGAGAGGGAGAGGGAGAGGGAGATACCTACGGACAAACAGACAGAGGCAAAGAAATTGAAATGGAAAAAAGAAACCGAAAAAGAAAGAGAGAAACAAAATAAAAAGAAAGAGAGAGAGAAAAAAAACGACCAAAAAATAAAGAAAGAAAAAAGAAAATAAAACCGACAACAACGCGAAAGAGAGGATAGTCCGAAGCGGCGATAATGTGTCTTTAGGAGCGAATTACAATTTCATGAGTCGGAGGCAAAGAACAAACTCGTAAAAATGGTTCTTGACTCGCCGCCATCTTCGCTCACGGATGCCAGCGCCATCTATTGCTCGGCCGCGAAGTGAGGGCGGGAAGGGAGGTGGCCGGAGTTCTGGATGTTTTTGTTTTTTCGGGTTTTGTTGCTGTTGGTGGTGTGTATGTTTGTTGTTATCGTTTTTTTGTTTTTGTTTTGTTTGTCTTTCTTTTTTTTTTTCTCTCTCTTTATCATTTTCGCTTCTCTCTCTTTGCCTGTCTTTCTCACTCTCTCTGTCTCGATTTTTTTTTTACTTTCTGTCTCTATTTCTATCTGTTTCTACCCCTCCCCTCTCTCTCAATCCCTCCCTCCCCTAATGCTTTATCCATTGCCTCTCCTTCCTTATCCTCCCTCCCCCCCTCTCCCCTACCCCACCTTCCGAGAATCGCGAGACATCCTCCCCCTCCCATCCCCCCACTCCTCCCCCTCTTCCCTTTCCCCTCCCCTCTCTTCCCCTTTCCCCTCTCTCCTTCCCTTCCCCCTCCCTCTCTCCCCTTCCCTTCCCTCCCTCTCTCCCTTTCCCCTTCCCCTCCCCCGAACCCCCTTCCCCTCCCCTCCCCTACCCCCTTTGAAGCCTAATGAAGGGGGATTTCCGAGAGTCCATACATAATGAAAGAATAAATCAGCCAGCCTTAGACACGGTACGCTGCATCTCTCTCTCCGTTATTGCGAGGTTCCGTTATTGCGAGGTTCCGTTATTGCAAGGTTCCGTTATTGCAAGGTTCCGTTATTGCGAGGTTCCGTTGTTGCGAGGTTCCGTTATTGCGAGGTTCCGTTATTGCGAGGTTCCGTTATTGCAAGGTTCCGTTATTGCGAGGTTCCGTTATTGCGAGGTTCCGTTATTGCGAGGTTCCGTTATTGCAAGGTTCCGTTATTGCGAGGTTCCGTTATTGCGAGGTTCCGTTATTGCGAGGTTCCGTTATTGCAGGGTTCCGTTATTGCGAGGTTCCGTTATTACAAGCTTCCGTTACTGGAATCTTCCGTTGCAATGTTCCATTAATGCAAGCTTTCTTATGTATTTTATTCCGTTATTGCAAGCTTCCGTTATTGCTAGGTTCCGTTACTGGAATCTTCCGTTATTGCAAGCTTCTGTTATTGCAAACTTCCTTATCTCTTTTATTATTCGTTTTTTTTCTTGGGGAGGGGGGCGACTCCGCGAAGGTAAGTCGGTATATAACCCTTATGTTACTTAGCGTTGTGATAATTGCAACTGCGACAACAAAAACATGTTATAATATTGACTAATAATATTCATGGTTGTAATTATGACAGGAATATCTAAAAGGCAATCTTAATAGGACTAGGATCTTCTGTTAGAGATATGACAACAACAACAACAACAGGAACACTTCTGCTGCTGATAATAGGAATATGAATAATATCTAAAGTAAAACAACAACAACAACAATATCGCTCCTGCTATTAATAATGATAATAAGAAGCCTATCTAAAATATAACAACAACAACAATATCACTACAGTGATTATTGTGATCAGAAACATTTATATATATATATATATATATATATATATATATATATATATATATCATCTATCATCTATCTATCTATCTATCTATCTATCTATCTATCTATATAAATGTTTCTGATCACAATAATCACAGTAAAAAATAGACGAAAACTAAAACAACAATAACAGGTAAAAAAAAAAAAAAAAAAAAAAAAAAAACACTCACCGGCACCAGATACCGACGAATCTCCGTGAGGGCGTAGGCGATCCTGGCGTAGGCCTCGGCAGGAGGCGCGTGGGCGGTGACCTCCACGTGCAAGTCCTCCTGCAGGTGTCCGTACTTCGGGTCAGGATTCTTACGTAACTCCTCCTCCTTCGCCTTGTCCCTGAAGGAGCCGCGTCCCAGGATCGCCATCTTGGTCATCGTTTCCTCCTGAAGCCGCTTGAGGGAGTTGCCTTTGGGTCCCAGCAGCTTGCCCACGAAGTTGAACTGCGGGAGGAGGGAAGGTGGGGGGGGGTTAGTGAGGGGGTAGAGCGGAGGTGGGGGGAGGTGGGGCTGGGTGTTTGTTTGGTTTATGTGTGTGTTTGGTGATGCTGTTTGTGTGTTCGTGTGTTTATTATTTTTTTATTTCATATTATATATCTTTTTTATTTATTCAATTTACTGAGATTTGATAATGGTAGGTAAGAGAGCGAGAGATAAAATATATATATTAATAGATAGATAGACAGAGTGAGAGAGACAGAGAGAGAGAGAGAGAGAGAGAGAGAGAGAGAGAGAGAGAGAGAGAGAGAGAGAAAGAAAGAAAGAAAGAAAGAAAGAAAGAAAGAAAGAAAGAGAGAGAGAGAGAGAGAGAGAGAGAGAGAGAGAGAGAGAGAGAGAGAGAGAGAGAGAGAGAGAGAGATAGAGAGAGAGAGACACAGAGAGAGATAGAGCGAGAGAGAGAGAGAGAAAGAAAGAAAGAAAGAAAGAAAGAGAGAGAGAGAGAGGAAAGAAAGAAAGAAAGAGAGAGAGAGAGAGAGAGAGAGGGAGGAAAGAAAGAAAGAAAGAGAGAGAGAGAGAGAGGAAAGAAAGAAAGAAAGAGAGAGAGAGAGAGAGAGGAAAGAAAGAAAGAAAGAGAGAGAGAGAGAGAGAGAGAGAGAGAGAGAGAGAGAGAGAGAGAGAGAGAGAGAGAGAGAGAGAGAAAGAGAGATAAAGAGAGAGAGAGAGAGAGAGAGAGAGAGCGAGAAAGAGAGAGAGAGAGAGAGAGAGAGAAGAAAGAAAGAAAGAAAGAGAGAGAGAGAGAGAGAGAGAGAGAGAGAGAGAGAGAGAGAGAGAGAGAGAGAGAGAGAGAGAAAGAAAGAAAGAAAGAAAGAAAGAAAGAAAGAGAGAGAGAGAGAGAGAGAGAGAGAGAGAGAGAGAGAGAGAGAGAGAGAGAGAGAAAGAGAGAGAGAGAGAGAGAAAAGGGTGACTAACAAAAAACAACTATAGGGAAAATTGAGGCAATGAAAAGCAAAAGAGAGAGAAAAAATAATACAAAACACAAAAGCAGTCAACAGGAGCATTCCAAAGAAGTAATAGAGATGAGTACCAATCCCTTACCTCCCCCTTTTTCTCCCCTTTCATCTACTTCTCCCCTTCCTCTCCTCCTCCCCCTGCCCCTCCTCCTACTCTTCCTTTCCCTTGCCCTTCCCCTTCCCCCCTCCCCCTCCTCCTCCCCCTTACCCTCCCCCTTTCCCGCTCCTATCCATCCCTCCTCCCCTCCTTCCCTCCCTTACCCTCCCCCTCTTCCGCTCCTACCCCCTCCCCTCTCCTGCTCTCTCCCTCCTATCCTCTCTTCTCTCCCCCCACCCGATGCTCCCCGGTTGCAAAAATTGTCTAGTATTTTATAAAAATCAGAGGCAGTCTCGACCATTTCCCCTCATGTTTACGACGTAAAAGCACGAGAAAGGTCTCATT
>NW_027213244.1:22500-30000 GCF_042767895.1 Penaeus vannamei | reverse complement strand
AATCCAAAAGCCATAATGTATAAACAATTGTATAGGGATAAGCTTTGAATTGTATAATACAATTGTATTAATAGGATTAGCGAAATGATATATAAACACATATGCAACACCCACATCCACGCGTGTGTGTGTACATACATACATACATACATACATACATACATACATACATACATACATACATACATACATACATACATACATACATACATACATAAATAAAAATAAATAAATAAATAAATATAAACACACACTCACACATATCTATCTTTCTATCTATCTCTCTCTCTCTCTCAATATATTTATATTGCCATACGGATAGGATGAGATAGAAATGTATAGACAGTGTTAGAGATGAATATACGTATACACAACTAAATAAACAGCAAGAGAGAAAGGAAAAATAGAACGGAATAGAGTTTACAACGAAAACAACAAAATATTGATTAAAAAAAAGAAGTAAATAACTTAAATAAATAAATAAATAAATGAATAGATAGATAAATAAATAAAACAAGTGATGATAATGATAATCCTACACGCACCCTGCACACACACACACAAGCAAACGCACACGCACACACACACACACACACACTCACACATACACATACACATACACACACATACACACACACACACACACACACACACACACACACACACACACACACACACACACACACATACACAACCCACATACACACCCACATACACACCCATATATATATATATATATATATATATATATATATATATATATATATATATATATATATATATATATGTCCCCACACTAAATCTCCCTGAAAATTCCCCGCAGCGCGCGAGGTCGACTCGGGAGGTCAGCCGTATAACCTCCCATAATGAGCGATCGTTAGAGGGCCATGTCAGATGCCTCCTCTTCATCCCAGTGCCAATACAGTGCCACCTGGGAGCCGCGCCGGAAGGTCGTCTGGCCTATTCCCTTCTCGTGGGATTTTCGACCTTGGTTTGGTGCTTCTCCCTCTCCCTCTTCTCTCTTCTCTCTCTTCTCTCTTTCCCCTCTCTCTCCCTTCCTCTCCCTCTCCCTCTCTCCCTTCCCCTCCCCCCCCTTAGCTTCTCTTGGACAGCTGGAGGGATGAAATAGGTTTATTATTTTGCCCCCGGCGTTTTATGAGTCGTCGTTTGATATTCTTCGTCTCCCTCTGAGAGATTTTCTTTTTTATTTATTTTTTATTTTTTGTTATTTTTTGTCAGTTTTTTTTTTTTTTTTTTTTTTTTTTTTTTTTTTTTTTAGGTTTCGTGTTATTTTTTGAGTTGTTTATCGAAGCCTTATTTTTTATTTTGATAATCTTTTTTTTTATCATATATATATTTTTTTTCATTATTGTTATTGTTATTTTTATTTTTTTTTTGTTCTGTCTCTGTTTCTTCGTTTTTGCTTTGATTAAGATGTTTTTGTTTGCTTATTTGCCTGTCTGTTTCTTCATTATATTTTATCAACCAGTCCAACATTTATTTATTTTTAAAGTTTATCAATTTGCTAATGTGACCGCCATCTGACCATCTGTCTGTTCATAAGTTTATCCAAATATGTATTTCTAAAATTACCCATCTATTTATACATCTGTCTGTCTTGAAATATAGATACGCTAATTAGTCTCTATTTTTATCACCCATCATTTTTTTCTATTTATCTCTCTTATCCTCTATTTCTTGGATATTCTTGTTATCTTTATCTCTCTTTCTATTTATCTGTTCTTCCCCCTTCTTTCCTCCTCTCTTTTTTTCTCCCCTCTTTCTCACTTCATCTCTCTGTCTCTGTTTCTCTATGTCTGTCTCTGTCTCTCTATCTCTTTCTCTCCTTTCTCACCCTCACTCTCTATCTGTTTCTGTCTCTCTTTCTCTCTTCCTTCCTTACCCTCCCCCTCTCTCTCTCTCTTGCTCTATCTATCTCTATCTATGCCAGCTGTCTCCTTCCCTCTCTCTCTTTTTTCCCCTCCTTCTCTCTCTCTCTCTCTCTCTCGCTCTCTCTCTCTCTCTCTCTCTCTCTCTCTCTCTCTCTTTCTTTCTCTCTCTCTCTCTCTCTCGCTCTCTCTCTCTCTCTCCCATTCCTTTCCCTCTCTTCCTTCCCTACACTCTTTACCCACTTAAACCCCCTCTCCCTCTTTCACCTCCTCTTTCCCCTTTTCCTCTCCTCTCCCCTCTCCCTCGCATTCCCTCCTCCCCTCCCCTCCTACCTCCCTCTCTCCAATTTCTCTACATCCTTAACTGGGGCTTTCCATCATATTCCCTCCCCCTTCCCCTCTCTTTTCCTTCCTCCCTTCTCCCTCTCCTCCTATCTCCCCATCTCCTCTCTCTTTTCCCTCCTCCCTCTCCTCCTATCTCCCCATTTCCCCTCTCTTTTCCTTTCTCCTTCTCCCTCTCCTCTATCTCCACATCTCCCCTCTCTTTGCGTCCTTACCTGGGGCTGTTCCCCCGTTTTCCCTCCTCCTTCCCCACTCTCTTCCCTTTTCTCTCTCTCTCTTCTTCTTCTCCTACCTCCTACCTTTCTCTTTCCCCTTTCCCTTCCTCCCTCTCTCCCTATCCCCCCTCTCCCTCCTCCCTCTCTCCCTCTCCCTCCTCCTCTCTACCCTCTCTCTCCTTCATCTCTCCCTCTCTCCCCTCTCCCCTCTTTCCGCTCCACACTTTGGGGCGTTCCCTCCTATCCCCTCCTCCTCCCCCACCCTCTTCCCTTCTCTCTCTTCTCCTCCTATCTCCCTATCTACTTACTCTCTCCTCCGTCCCTCCGTTCCCATCTCCCTCCCTCCCTGTTTCCCCTCTTTTGTATCCTTACTTTGGGGTATTCCCTCCTATCCTATCCTTCTCCCCCTCCCTCCCACCCTACCCATCTCCCCATCTCCCTCCCTCCCTCCCTGCCTCTCTCCTCCCTCCCACCTGCCCATCCCCCTCCCCATCTCCCCCATCTCCCCTCCCTCTCTCCCTCTCTCCCCATCTCCCCTCCCTCTCTCCCTCTCACCCTACCCATCTCCCCCATCTCTCCGCATCCTTACCTTGGGGTGTTCCCGCGTCGGCACCAGCACCTTGACTGTGACTTTGATGGACTTCTCTTTGGTCACTTCAACTGCTCGTTTCTCCTCACTTCGTCTCCCACTCTGCACTCTCTCTAACTCTGCGGAGGAGACAAAGGATGCGAGTTTATGTTATTAGCTCTGTTATCGGTTATTGTTATTTTTTGGGGGGAGGGGCGGGGTTGTTATTGTTATTCGGTCTCGTCGTTGGTGGTGGGGGGTTACTGTGTACTGTATCGTTATCTCTTGGTATTGGGATTACTTTTGGGTATTATTTTGGGATTTCTAGGGTTATTTGGAAGTTCTAGGGGTGATTTTGTTGTTATTTTGGAGGGTCATCTTTTAGGTTGAATTAAGTTTTTGAAGTAAAGAAAAAAAAATCGTTATTAATTATATTTCTTCAATGGTATTTCACCTCAAATTAGATTTTGAAGAACATATTCAATGGTATTTTACCTCAAATTAGATTTTGAAGAATATTTTTCAATGGTATTTCACCTCAAATTAGATTTTGAAGAATATATTTCAATGTTATTTCACCTCAAATTAGATTTTGAAGAATATATTTCAATGTTATTTTACCTCAAATTAGATTTTGAAGAATATTTTTCAATGGCATTTTACCTCAAATTAGATTTTGAAGAATATTTTTCAATGGTATTTCACCTCAAATTAGATTTTGAAGAATATATTCAATGGTATTTCACCTCAAATTAGATTTTGAAGAATATATTCAATAGCATTTTACCTCAAATTAGATTTTGAAGAATATATTCAATAGCATTTTACCTCAAATTAGATTTTGAAGAACATATTCAATGGCATTTTACCTCAAATTAGATTTTGAAGAACATATCCAATGGTATTTTACCTCCAATTAGATTTTGAAGAATATTTTTCAATGGTATTTCACCTCAAATTAGATTTTGAAGAATATATTCAATGGTATTTTACCTTAAATTAGATTTTGAAGAATATATTCAATAGCATTTTACCTCAAATTAGATTCTGAAGAACATATTCAATGGCATTTTACCTCAAATTAGATTTTGAAGAACATATTCAATGGCATTTTACCTCAAATTAGATTTTGAAGAACATATCCAATGGTATTTTACCTCCAATTAGATTTTGAAGAATATTTTTCAATGGTATTTTACCTCCAATTAGATTTTGAAGAATATTTTTCAATGGTATTTCACCTCAAATTAGATTTTGAAGAATATATTCAATGTTATTTCACCTCAAATTAGATTTTGAAGAATATATTCAATGGTATTTTACCTCAAATTAGATTTTGAAGAATATATTCAATGGTATTTTACCTCAAATTAGATTTTGAAGAATATATTCAATGGTATTTTACCTCAAATTAGATTTTGAAGAATATATTTCAATGTTATTTCACCTCAAATTAGATTTTGAAGAATATATTTCAATGGTATTTCACCTCAAATTAGATTTTGAAGAATATATTTCAATGGTATTTTAACTCAAATTAGATTTTGAAGAACATATTCAATGGCATTTTACCTCAAATTAGATTTTGAAGAACATATTCAATGTTATTTCACCTCAAATTAGATTTTGAAGAATATTTTTGATTATAAAGATTGAGAGATTCAAGTTGTCAAAATTTGTCAACAGATATATTAAATGTCCTTTACCTGTTTAACTGCGACTGCCCTTAAATATAGACTTTGATAAATAAATGGGGAATTAATAGAATATTAAGAATTAATCGTTACCTTTTGCGTGTTGTATATATTTGTTTGTTTATATGTTCATTAGTCGGTATGTTTGTGTTTGTGTGTGTGTGTGTGTGTGTGTGTGTGTGTGTGTGTGTGTGTGTGTGTGTGTGTGTGTGTGCACGTGCGTGTCTGTACTCATGGCTGTGGGCGTGTGTGTGCGTGTCTGTACTCATGGCTGTGGGCGTGTGTGTGCGTGTGTGTATCTGTGTGTGTATGTGCGTGTCTGTACTCATGGCTGTGTGCGTGTGTGTGCGTGTGTGCATCTCTGTGTGTGTGTGTGTGTCTGTGGGCGTGTGTGGGCGTGTATTTGCTTTCATCTTCCTCTATATCCGCGAGTGGGCGAGAATTCGAATATACCCGCATGTGCACCCACGCCATATGTACACATGTACGTATACGTATGTGTTTAACGGTGTGTGTCTTTTATTTATGGCGCCAGTTGACACGTTCAGCTCAACAGGTGTGCAAATATTTAACATTCGCAGATATATAACACGGAATTTCAGCGCGATTTCAAAATGGTCGCTCTTGTAACAATTTTGGTAACTAACATTATCACATGTCAGGTTTTTAATGATTAGATGTTCATTGTTATAGATATCGGATTTTTGTTTGTTTGTTCTTTATAGTGTACGTTGTTATTGTTATGGTTATTATTATTATTACTCTTTTTTTTTTTTTTTTGGGGGGGTCGTGATATTTTTATTGTTTTTTTCGTTAAATGTTTTTTTTTAATCTTTTGGGGGAGGGAGGGGGAGGGGAGGGAGGAGAGGGAGAAATCATAAGTGAAATTGCTTTTAATAAAGAAAAAAATTCCGGTGAGGAGTTTTAATGCGTTTGCTCTAATTAAGGAAATTCGTGGATGGGTGAATATCATTGGGGGGAGGGGGGAGGGGGGGGAGGGGGAAAGGATATAGTGAAGACCTAATTACGTTTAGTTTCTTAGCCCTTTCCTCTTCCCTCTCTTTCTCTCACTTCTTTCCTCCCTTTCTCTCCCCTCTTTCCTCCCTCTCTCCCCCCTCTTTCGTCCCTTTCTCTCCCCTCTTTCCTCCCTTTCTCTCCCCTCTTTCCTCCCTTTCTCTCCCCTCTTTCCTCCCTCTCTCTCCCTCTTTCCTCCCTTTCTCTCCCCTCTTTCCTCCCTCTCTCTCCCCTCTTTCCTCTTCCCCAAACGCAACCCTCTATGAACCCCCTCCCCTCCCTCCTCCCTCCCCCCCTCCCCCCTTCAGCCTCTTTTCCATCTCCCTTCTTTTCCTTCTCCCCTTTTTCCCCTCTTTCTTTCTATTTCTTCTTCCCTCTTTTCCTTTTTTCCCTCTCCTCTCTTTCCTTTTTTTCTTTCTCCCCTCTTTCCTTTTTTCTTTTTTAACTTCTCCCCTCTTTTTCCTTTTTTCCATCTCCTCTCTTTCCTTTTTAACTTCTCCCCTCTTTTTCGTTTTCCCTATTTTCCTTCTCCCGTCTTTTCATTCTCTCCTCTTTTCATTTTCCCCTCTTTTCATTCTTCCTTCTTATACCCCGCTATTGCCTCTCCCCCCTGTCCCCTTTTCCTTGCTCCTTTCCCCTCTTCCGACTCTTCCGCGATCTCTTCTTCCTCTACCCCTCCTTCCCCTCCCCTACCTTACCCCACCAACCTCCTATCTTTCCCTCCCCACTTCGCCCTCCCTTCCCCACCCTTATCCTCCCTCCTCACCTTTCCCCCTCACTCTCCCTTCGCTATCTTTATCCTCCCTTTCCCTTACTTCCATCCTCTCCTCTCTCTTCTTCCTTCTCCTTTCCCCTCGTCCTCTCCCTCTCCATCTCCTTCCTCCCCCACCTTCACCACCTTCACTCTCCCCCATTTTGCCCCCTTCTCAATCCTTTTTCTCCCTCCATCCCCACTTCTTTCCCCTCTCCACCTCAATCTTCCCTCCCCCTCCCTCTCCTCCCTTCCACCCTTTTCCCTTACCCTCCCCACCTACCCTTCCCTCCTCCCCCCATCTCCCTCCTTTCCCCTCCCCTCCCTCCCTCCTCCCCCCCATCTCCACCCTTTCCCCTTACCCTCCTCCTTCCTCCCCCCACCCATCCTCCCTCCCCCCATCTTCCCTCCCCCCTATCTCCCCCCTTTCCCTCCCCTCCCCCCTTTCCCCTTTCCCCTTTCCCTCCCTCCTCCCCACCTCCCCACCATCCCCACCACCCTTTCCCCTCCCCTCCCTCCCTTTCCCTCCCCACCCCCCCTTCCCCGCCTCCTAATCTCCAATACGTCATCGCTCCCGCCCTCTTATTTCCTCTTATTTCCCCTCCGGATATGACAACGGCAGCGGTGGGGGGGAGTGGGGGGAGTGGGGGAAGGAGTGGGGGGGAAGGAGGGGGAGGAAGGTGGAAGGTGGTGGTGAGGGGGAAAAACCTGTCCCTTTTTTTTCCACTCTCTCTCTTACGGGTTCTCTCTCTCTCTCGCTCTCTCTCTCTTTCTCTTTCTCTTTCTCTTTCTCTATCTTTCTCTTTCTCTTTCTCTTTCTCTTTCTTTCTCTATCTCTCTCTCTCTCTCTTTCTCTTTCTTTCTCTTTCTCTCTCTTTCTCTTTCTTTCTTTCTCTCTCTCTCTTTCTCCAGCTCTCTTTCTCTCTCTCTCTCTCTCTCTCTCTCTCTCTCTCTCTCTCTCTCTCTCTCTCTCTCTCTCTCTCTCTCTCTCTCTCTCTCTCTTTCTAGCGGCTCTAATCATCTTTTC
>NW_027213244.1:10000-15000 GCF_042767895.1 Penaeus vannamei | reverse complement strand
ACAAACAAACACAAAATCACAGACAAACAAACACAGATCTAGATAGACGAGTGAACACATAATCTATTTTATTCCATCTCCCTCTATTTTACGAGCCCTGAAATCATACAATCTCCCGGTGTTATTGATGATAAAACTACAATAAATAAATCATCAATGTGATTTTATTCCTAGTAGTGTAGGAATTTATACCGGAAAATGTGATTTTATATCTTCTATTTACGGAAAATTTGATTCTAATCTGTTTAATAATATTTTTTTGATTGATTTTTGTTTTTGTTTCGTTCGTTATTTTTTTCTTCTCTTTGTTTTTTTTTTATTTTCTCTTTCTACATGTCGGGGTTTCTTTATCTATTGTGTTTTTCGTTGTTTTTATTTTTCGGTTCTTTGTCTGTCTTCTGTTTTTGAGTGTGTTTGGCTGTCTCTCTGTCTCTTTTCTCTCCCCTTTCTCTGTCTTTTCTCCTCTCTCTCTCTCTCTCTTTCTCTCTCTGTTTCTCTCTTCTTCTCTCTTTCTCCCTCCTTCTCCCTCTCCCCCTCTCTCTCCCTCTCCCCCTCCCTCTCTCTCCTCCCTCTCTCCACCCCCCCCCACCCACACACACACTCCCCTCCTCCCCCCCCTCCCCCTCTTCCCCCTCCACACACAAACCCGAGCGGTCAAGGACAAGGAACCGCACCTTTGCAATGTTGACTCGGTCCCCCTTGCAAGGTTGCAATGCTGTTTCCTTCGGTCAACACGAAAGACTGTTTGCGCTTATCTGCATCAAACAGTCTTTTTGGCGACCGTATGGAAGGCTGAGGGAAAGAGGAAGGAGTGGGGGAGAGGGAGAAAAGAGGGGGGAGAGGGAGAGGGAGTGTGGGGAGAGGGGGGGAGAGGGGGAGTGGAGGGGGGGAGAGAGGGAGGAGAGGAGTGGGGAGAAGGGGGAGAGTGAGGGGAAGAGTGAGGGAGTGGGGGAGAGTGGAGAGAGTGGGGGAGTGGGAGAGAGACGGAGGGAACAGAGGCAGAGAGTGGGAGAGAGTGGCGAGAGGGAGAGCAGAGAGAGAGAGAGAGAATGAGGAGGAGGGCAGAGAGTGGTAAAGAGAGAGAGAGAGAGTGGTGGCAGGGGGGAGCACGACCGCTGGCCATCGGTAAATACTTGACCAAATCTCGGATGCCTGGGGGAGGGGGAGGTGGGGAGGGGGTGAGTGTATCGGGTCGTGGTGTGGGTGGGGGGGTGGAGGGAGGGAGGGGTTGGAGGTGATTTTGATAGTTTCTTTATTTCTTGCTATTTCTTTGTATCTTTTATTCGTTCATATATATATACATATATATATATATATATATATATATATATATATATATATATATATATATATAATTTTATCATCGTATGCGCAGTTTCTTCTTTTTTTGTTTATTTCCTCCTATTTATTCTTCTTCAGTTTCTTCCCTTTTCATCTTCTTCTTCTTCATCTCCTTATTTTTCTTCCTTTTTTCTTCTTTTACTTTTTCCCCTTCTTTTTTCCCTTTTCTTCTCCCCTTTCTCTTTCTTCTTCTACTTCCTATCCTTCTCCTTCTCCTTCTTCTTCTTCTCCCATTCCTTCCACCTCCTCTTTCTCTCTCTTCATCTACTTCCTATCCTTCTCCTTCTCCTTCTTCTTCTTCTCCCATTCCTTCCACCTCCTCTTTCTCTCTCTTTCTTCTACTTCCTATCCTTCTCCTTCTCCTTCTTCTTCTTCTCCCATTCCTTCCACCTCCTCTTTCTCTCTCTTCTTCTACTTCCTATCCTCTCCTCCTCCTTCTTCTCCTTCTCCCATTCCTTTCACCTCCTCTTTCTCTCTCTTCTTCTACTTCCTATCCTTCTCCTCTCCCATTCCTTCCACCTCCTTTCTCTCTCTTCTTCTACTTCCTATCCTTCTCCTTCTCCCATTCCTTCCACCTCCTCTTTCTCTCTCTTCATCTACTTCCTAGTCCTTCTCCTTCTCCTTCTTCTTCTTCTCACATTCCTTCCACCTCCTCTTTCTCTTTCTTCTTTTACTTCTTTTCCTTCTCTTTCTCCTTCTTCTCCTTCTCCCATTCCTTTCACCTCCTCTTTTTCTCTCTTCTTCTACTTCCTATCCTTCTCCTTCTCCTTCTTCTCCCATTCCTTCCACCTCCTCTTTCTCTCTCTTCTTCTACTTCTTTTCCTTCTCTTTCTCTCTTCTTCTACTTCTTTTCCTTCTCTTTCTCTCTTCTTCTCCTTCTTCTTCTCCTCCTTCTCCTATTCCTTTCACCTCCTCTTTCTCCACAATTCTCCATCTGTTTCCTCTTCCTCATGAATAATCTCACAGAGCTAGAAACGGAACTGAAATTACAGCCCTTGTTCAGTAAGTCTATCCACTTTCATTTAAATATATATTTTTTACATTTGTCACAATTAACTTTTGTCATCACTCTCCCCCCCCCCCTCCTCCCCACCATCTTCAGCCACCCTCCCCACCATCTTCAGCCCCCAACCCCCGCTTCAACCCCAACCCCCCATCTTCAGCCCCCAACCCCTGCTTCAGCCCCCTCACCCCCCCACCTCACCCCCGCTTCAGCCCCCCAACCCCCCCCTTCAGCCCCCTAACCCCCCATCTTCAGCCCTCCCTCCCCCCCTTTTGTTCTTCTTTGTACTAATTACAAAAAAGTCTTGAGTGTGGATTCTCATTAAGTATTTTCTTTCGTATTGTCTTTATTCTGTTATTCGTAATTATTATAATATTTCATTTTTATCTCTTAATTCTCTACTTTTACTTCTCTACCTTATACCATGTATTCAGGATCCCTCATACCTCATACCATATATTCAGGATCCCTCATACCTCATATTCGGGATCCCTCATACCTCATACCTCATATTCGGGATCCCTCATACCTCATACCTTATAGTCGGGATCCCTCATACCTCATATTCGGGATCCCTCATACCTCATATTCGGGATCCCTCATACCTCATATTCGGGATCCCTCATACCTTATATTCAGGATCCCTCATACCTCATACCTTATATTCGGGATCCCTCATACCTCATATTCGGGATCCCTCATACCTTATATTCGGGATCCCTCATACCTTATATTCGGGATCCCTCATACCTCATATTCGGGATCCCTCATAGTTCATACCTTAAATTCAGGATCCCTCATACCTCATACCTCATATTCGGGATCCCTCATAGCTCATACCTTATATTCAGGATCCCTCATACCTCACACCTCATATTCGGGATCCCTCATACCTTATATTCAGGATCCCTCATACCTCATACCTTATATTCGGGATCCCTCATACCTCATACCTCATATTCGGGATCCCTCATACCTCATACCTTATAGTCGGGATCCCTCATACCTCATATTCGGGATCCCTTATACCTCATATTCGGGATCCCTCATACCTTATAGTCGGGATCCCTCATACCTTATATTTGGGATCCCTCATACCTCATATTCGGGATCCCTCATACCTCGTATTCGGGATCCCTCATACCTCATATTCGGGATCCCTCATACCTCATACTTTATATTCGGGATCCCTCATACCTCATATTCGGGATCCCTCATACCTCATACTTTATATTCGGGATCCCTCATACCTCATATTCGGGATCCCTCATACCTCATACCTCATATTCGGGATCCCTCATACCTCATACCTCATATTCAGAACCCCCTTGGTATGCTATGACAGAAGATATAAATTTCTGAAAAGCCTCTATAATGTCAGCTGGGAGAATCTATCTTTCTTCTCCTTCCCTGCAGTGGCAATAACTTCGTGTTTCATCATGATTTTGTCTCGTTTTCTTTTCTTTCTATTTCTTCTCCTCTCTTCTTCTTTTTTTCTTCTTCTCTTTCAGTTTCTCCTTCTCCCTGTTTTGTTCTTATTCTCTTTCTTTTTCTCATCTTCCTTTCTTTCTACTTCTTATTCTTCTTCTTCTTCACTTTTCCTTCTCCTTCTCATTCTCTTTCTTTTTCTTTCTTTTTTCTCCTCTTCCTTCTTCGTCTTCTCCTCCTCCTCTTCCTTCTTCTTCTTCTAGTCTTTTTTCTTCTTCTTCTAGTCTTTTTTTCTTCTTCTTCTTCTAGTCTTTTTTCTTCTTCGTCTTCTAGTCTTTTTCTTCTTCCCTTTAACTCACCTGCTCCATTTGTCCCTAACAAATCACTTGTCACCTCAACCAGCTGTCATTCTCTCTCTCACCAGCTGTCTCCTTCCCCTCCCCCTCATCACTCTTCTCTCCTATTCCCCCATTCCCTTCTCCTTTTCCTCCTCCTCCCCTCCCTCTCCCTCCCTATCAACACCCCCCTCCCCCCCACCTCCTCTCTCACCTGTCACAACACCACCCCCCCCCTCCCCTCCCCTCTCACCTGTCAAACACATTTGTGATGACAATTACAAACAGGGAAAAAAAATCTATTCTTTCTCGATTTATTTAGATTTTCTCCTTGAAAGCAGGCCTATAAGTTCTATTGTTCTCTCGGAGTTCAATTGGATGATCGACCACTCGTGTTATTTTTATTTTTCTTCGGGACAAAAGAAGGAGATTCCACTTCTGTCTTTGTCGATGGCGTTGTTGTGAACGCTTCTTGGTTATTTTTTATTTGTTTGGCTGTTTCTTTGTTTTTCTTTCTGTTGGAGATTATGTTAATTTCTTGTGACTTTTCTTGGGATTTTTTTGTTTTTGTCTTGTTTTGTTTATTAAGATCTGTTTGATTTTTTTTTCGTCGCTCTCTCTCTCTTTCTTTCTATTTTTCGATTTTATAAAAAGTTTCATCTTCCTTTTCTCTCCCTCTTTGTTTTTTTTTTCTTATCCATTTCTCCCCCCCCCCCTCTCTCCCTCTCTCTCTCCCTCTCTCTATCCCTCCTCTCTCCCTCCCTCCTCCCTCCCTCCCTCCCTCCCTCCCTCTCTCCCTCCCTCTCTCCCCTCTTCCTCCCTCTCTCTCCACCCCCTCCTCCTCCCACCCCCTCCTCCTCCCCACCCCCTCCCCATATATCTACCAACTTATA
>NW_027213243.1:12500-15195 GCF_042767895.1 Penaeus vannamei | reverse complement strand
TTTTGGCTAAAACGGTTACTTTCTTTCGCTGGTTTTGGCTAAAATGGCTACTTTCTTCTGCTGGTTTTGGCTAAAATGGCTACTTTCTTTCGCTGGTTTTGGCTAAAACGGCTACTTTCTTTTGCTGGTTTTGGCTAAAACGGCTACTTTGTTTCGCTGGTTTGGGCTAAAATGGCTACTTTCTTTCGCTGGTTTTGGCTAAAACGGCTACTTTCTTTCGCTGATTTTGGCTAAAATGGCTACTTTCTTTCGCTGGTTTTGGCTAAAATGGCTACTTTCTTTCGCTGGTTTTGACTAAAATGGCTACTTTCTTTCGCTGGTTTTGGCTAAAACGGCTACTTTCTTTCGCTGGTTTTGGCTAAAATGGCTACTTTCTTTCGCTGGTTTTGGCTAAAACGGCTACTTTCTTTCGCTGGTTTTGGCTAAAATGGCTACTTTCTTCCGCTGGTTTTGGCTAAAACGGTTACTTTCTTCCGCTGATTTTGGCTAGAAGGGCTAGATTAATTCCTTCGTTTTGGCTATTTTCTTATCTTAATTTTGGCGAAAAGGTCTCCTTTCTTTCACTGATATTGGCTAAATGCCCTACTTTCTTTGATCCTTATCAGAGGGGCAACTTACTCTCTCCATCCTACCACTCTCTCCTTTCACTCCACTATCCCCTTCCATCCCCCCCCTGTCCCCCCCTCCCCTTATCTCCCTTCCATCCCCCCCTATCCCCCCCTCCCCATATCTCCCTTCCCTCCCTCCCCTTATCTCCCTTGCCTCCCTCCAACCTTCCCATCCTCTCCCTTTTTCTATCCCTTCCTCCTTTGCTCCCACTCCCTTTTTCCACCTCAGTACCCCATTCCCCACCCCATCCTACATTCTTTATCCTCCCCCCCCCTTCCCCCCTTCCACCCCACCTCCTCTACACTTTACGCTCTGTACCTCTCCTCCTCCTCCTTTCCTTCCTTCCTACTCTCTCTCCCTTTCCTCCCTCCCCGTCCTAGCTTCAGCCTCCCCTCTCCCTCTCCTTCCCTCTCCATCCTCCCTCCCTTTCACCCTTCCCCACCCCCTCCCTCACCATCGTACAATCCCTCCCCTCCCTCTCTCCACATCTTACCTTCCCCCTCCTCCTCCCACCCAATCCTCCCCCTCTCCCTCACTATCTTACCTTCCCTTTCTTTCTCCCTCACCATCCTACCTCCAAGCCCCTCCCTCCCACACCATCTTACCCACCCCCCTCCTCCTCCCCTCACCTCTCTCTTACTCCACCCTCCCCTCCTCCTCCCTCTCTCCCCTCTCTCCCACCCCACCGTCCCCCTCCCCCCCCCCCCCCCCTCCCCTCTCTCCCCGGGATGTCTCCTGGGCGACTTCCCGGGTCTCCTTCTCGAGCTCCTGGGCGATTTCCTGGATCTCCTTCTCAGGCTCAAGGGTGACTTCCTGGGTCTACTTCTCGGGCTCCTGGGCGACTTCCTGAGTCTACTTCTCAGGCTCAAGGGTGACTTCCTGGGTTTCTTTCTCGGGCTCAAGAGTGATTTCCTAGGTCTCCTTCTCGGGCTCCCGGGCTACATCCTGGGTCTCCTTCTCGGGCTCCTGGGCGATTTCCAGGGTCTCCTGGAAATCTTCTCGGGCTCTGCGGCGACTTCCTGGGTCTCCTTCTCGGGCTCAAGGGTGACTTCCTGGGTTTCTTTCTCGGGCTCAAGAGTGATTTCCTGGGTCTCCTTCTCGGGCTCCCGGGCGACATCCTGGGTCTCCTTTTCGGGCTCCTGGGCGATTTCCAGGGTCTCGGGCTCTTCGGCGACTTCCTGGGTCTCCTTCTCGGGCTCGTCGGCGACTTCCTGGGTCTCCTTCTCGGGCTCCTGGGCGACTTCCTGGGTCTCCTTCTCGGGCTCTTCGGCGACTTCTTGGGTCTCCTTCTCGGGCTCCTGGGCGATTTCCTGGGTCTCCTTCTTGGATTCTTCGGCGACTTCCTGGATCTCTTTCTCGGGCTCTTCGGCGACTTCTTGGGTCTCCTTCTCGGGCTCTTCGGCGACTTCCTGTGTCTCCTTCTCGGGCTCTGCGGCGACTTCCTGGGTCTCCTTCTCGGGCTCAAGGGTGACTTCCTGGGTTTCCATATAAGGCTCATGGGTGACTTCCTGGGTCTCCTTCTCGAGTTCTTCGGCGACTTCCTGGGTCTCCTCGGGCTCTTCGGCGACTTCCTGGGTCTCCTTCTCGGGCTCTTCGGCGACTTCCTGGGTCTCCTTCTCGGGCTCTGCGGCGACTTCCTGGGTCTCTTTCTTGGGCTAAAGGGTGACTTCCTGGGTGTCCATATTGGGCTCAAGGGCGACTTCCTGGGTCTACGTCTCGGGCTCTTCGGCGACTTCCTGGGTCTCCTTCTCGGGCTCTTCGGCGACTTCCTGGGTCTCCTTCTCGGGCTCTTCGGCGACTTCCTCGGTCTCCTTCTCGGGCTTAAGGGTGACTTCCTGGGTCTTCATATTGGGCTCAAGGGTGACTTCCTGGGTCTCCTTGTCGGGCACTTCGGCGACTTCCTGGGTCTCCTTCTCGGGCTCCTGGGCGACTTATTGGGTCTCCTTCTCGAGCTCCTGGGCGACTTCTTGGGTCTCCTTCTCGAGCTCAAGGGCTACTTCCTTGGTCTCCTTCTCTGGCTCTTCGGCGACTTCTTGGGTCTCCTTCTCGGGCTCCTGGGCGACTTCCCGGGTCACCTTCTCGGGCT
>NW_027213242.1:7500-10000 GCF_042767895.1 Penaeus vannamei | reverse complement strand
AATTAATTTATACGGAAGGGGGATTACCTAGCCTCGCACCGATTCTACGTCTCACTCGCGGAGATGGGTTGACGGGAGGAGGACCGTATCATTCAGAGATGGAGGCTTTATTATCAACTATAGAATTCCTGCACAAAAGAGGATAAGAGGATTCTGTCGCCCTGAGTAGAACCAAGAAGGTCTTTTTTTTGTGTTTATATTTGCATTCAAGTTCATAAAACCGAAAGATACGATTGGACAATTGACGATTTAGAGTAGGGTGTAAACAGGGCTATGAAACGTGATTCGGAACTTAAAATGCAGTAGGGTTTTTTTTGCGACAGAAAAGACTGCTTATAAACGCCAATAAGAAGGATAGAAATGAAGAAATGGAACAATAAGACCCGGTTGCTCTTTCTTCTGTGTTTAAGTCACTATGTATGAGTCGCATTTGGGAATTTCGTGTCGGAAAAGTTTGTCTTGAAAATGTTTCGAGATAATTTCGAATCGCGTGATGTTCAGAACTGGTTTAAAGAGGAAGAAAATGCTTTACTTTTAAACTTACGTGAAAAAAATAAGAACAGAGAGAGAGAGGGAGAGAGAGAGAGAAAGAGAGAGAGAGAGAGAGAGAGAGAGAGAGAGAAAGAGAAAGAGAAAGAGAAAGAGAGAGAAAGAATAGAGACGCGAAAACCAGGTAAAGATAAAACGAAGAACAAAAAAGTAAAAATAATGCGTACTTAAAAAAAAAAAAAAAAAAAAAAAATCGAAAATAAGAATAAAGTATACGATTCCTTTTTTCTTTCTTTCTTTTCTTTTTCTTTTTTTTATCTCGACTATTTATACATCCGACGTAGCATTTTGGGAAAAGGTTCTCCAGCCACCGGTGTGAGTCCAAGAGTCCCGTGAATCCGCGAGTTAGCCCCGAATTCAAGCCACGTGATTATTCCCAGTAATTGTCTCATTTCAAGTAAATCAGATAGCGGATGAGTAGCCATTAAAGCGTGACCTTTGCAAAGTTTCTCTTTTGAAAAATCGGCTTGGCAGAGAAAGAAAACCATCCGGCTTGAGAACCTAACATTTTCCGTCGCTGCTCCTGAGGGGTCGGCTTCGATAACCGGACAGATTTCATTGATTAATTTTCGAGTGAGGGTCGAGGAGGTCGGGTGGGGGTGGGAAGGTGGGGAAGGTGGGAGTGGGGGGTGGGGGGAAGGTGGGGAAGGTGGGAGGGAGGGGAGGGTGGGAAGGTGGGGGGGAAAGGGGGAAGGGAGGGGGAGAGGAAGGGGGGTGGGGGAGGAGGAGGGAGGAAGGAAGGAAGGAGGAGAGGAAGGAGGGAAGAAGGGAAGAGGAAAGGAAGGAGGGAGGAATGGAGAGGAAGGAAGGAGGGAAGAGGAAGGAGGGAAGGAAGAGAGAGGAGGGAAAGGGAAAAGAAGGAAGGAGGAGAGGAGAGGGGAGAGAAGACGGAGGGGAGAGGAGAGAGGAAGGAGGAGAGGAGGAGAGGAAGGAGGGAGAGAATGGAGAGGAAGGAGGAAGGAGGAGGGAAGGAGAGAAAGAGCAAGGAAGGAGGAAAGGGAGGGGAGAGAAAGGAAGGAAGGAAGGAGAGGAGAGGGCAAAGGAGGAAAAGAGGGAAGAAGGGGGAAGAGGGAGATAGTAGGGGGGGGTAGAATGTAGGGAAGGAGAGAGAAAGGGAGAAATAGAGAGCTTTCAACCGGGTGACAAATAATCTTCTCTCCCCCCCCCATCTCCCCAACATATTCTCTCTCATTCTCCCTCCTCCCCCTCTCCCCTTACCCTTCTCTCCTAACCTACCCCTAAACTCCCCACCCCCACCCCACTCCCCCTCCTTCCTCCCCACTCCCCCCTCCCTCCCCACCCCCTCGCCATTACCCAGGGCAATAATTCTCACCCAGCACCTCCCCTTCTCAAGCCGTCATGTATCGAAATAAGATCCGGTATGAAATTCGGGGGGGGGGGTTGGTCGGGGGGTGGTTGGTCGGGGGGGGGGGAGTCGGGGCGGGTGTTGGTCGGTCGTCGGAACTCCCAGTCCGGCTTCCCCGCCCATAAGAGTGGCCGCCAAGCCCTTTTGGCGCGAACAACAATATTAAAGGCGCCAATATACCGCTAATATTGCTCACATATTGGACCGGCCAGAGCACGTAAGGGTGTATTGACCAACCGCCCGCTACGCTAATTTCGCCCTTATGTCATCGTGAGCGAGGGCCTGATGTCGCCTGAGGTCCCCCGAGCACGCTAGGCCACTATGCCTAAAAGCAATAAAATGCTATCCTAGCTCTTAATCTTCATATTGTTATTGTTTCGGTCATGCTCCAGAACCAAATGTACATCAATCAACGACACCGGCCCGATGGCACTTGCGTCAGGGGGCCGTAAGGACGAGTCTCCCATACCTGGCGGTTGGACTTGGTCTTTTTTACATCACCGGCTGGAGTATTGTTATTTATTGAGCTAATACGGGGTTACTAATATGGCCAACCCTTCTATTTCCAGCTCGCGTGATTCACTC
>NW_027213242.1:0-2500 GCF_042767895.1 Penaeus vannamei | reverse complement strand
GATAGAGATAGATAGACAGAGAGACAGAGAGAGAGACAGTAAATGTGTACAGATCTGCATCGACATATATCTATTTCTATCCGCTTACCTGTCAACTTCTATCCATCTGTCTCTCTATCTCTTCATCTGTCTCTCTATCGATCCATTCATCTATCCATCTACCTATCAATCTATGCATCTGTCTTTTATTCTATTTATCATCTCTCTCTCTCTCTTTTTTCTCTACACACATTCATCTCTAATCCTCTCTATTTCTATCTGTCTATCTATGAATGTGACTATATGCGCGTGTCTCTGTCTGTCTGTTTGTCTTTCTGTCTGTCTTTCTATTTGTCTGTCTATCTTTCTATCTGTCTGTTTGTCTGTCTGTCTATCTGTCTGTCTATCTGTCTGTCTATCTTTCTATCTGTCTGTCTGTCTGTCTTCTTGTTTGCCTGTCTGTCTTTCTGTCTGTCTGTCTATCTTTCTATCTGTCTGTCTGTCTGTTTGTCTGTCTGTCTATCTGTCTGTCTATCTTTCGATCTGTCTGTCTGTCTGTCTTTTTGCTTTTTGCCTGTCTGTCTGTCTGTCTTTCTTTCTGTCTGTCTGTCTTTCTATCTATCTGTCTTTCTATCTATCTGTCTATCTTTCTATCTGTCTGTCATTCTATCTATCTGTCTATATTTCTATCTGTCTGTCTGTCTGTCTATTAAATCATCTCCATGCATTCAGCTCCCTCGTTTCCGCGCATTAAAGTTCACAGTCCATCTAAGTTCACACACAAATAAGCATTGTGAGATAAATAATGCAAGTTCCCCGTCGACCGTTTCCCCTCTCGGCTCGTGGACAATCTACCTCTTCCTTCCCCCCTTGTCCTCTTCCCTTTCCTCTTGTTTTTCTGTCTTTCCTCTTGTCCTCTTCTGTTTCCTCTTGTCTTTCTCCTTGTCCTCTTCCTTTTCCTCTTGTTTTTCTCTCTTTCTCTTGTTTTTCTCTTTCTCCTCTCCTCTTGTTTTTCTCTCTTTCTCTTGTCTTTCTCCTTTCTTTTTCTCGTTCGTCTTGTCCTCTTCTGTTTCATCTTGTTTTTCTCCCTCTCTCTTGTCTTTCTCCTTTCCTCTTGTCTTTCTCGTTCCTCTTGTCCTATTCTGTTCACTCTTGTTTTTCTCCCTTTCTCTTGTCCTCTTCCCTTTCCTCTTTGTTTTTCTGCCCTTTTCTATTGTCCTCTTCTGTTTCCTCTTGTCCTCCTCTCTTCTCTCTTCGTCTTTCTCGTTCCTCTTGTTTTTCTGCCTTTTCTATTGTCCTCTTCTGTTTCCTCTTGTCCTCCTCTCTTTCTCTTGCCTTTCTCCTTTTTCATTGTCTTTCTCGTTCCTCTTCTGTTTCCTCTTGTTTTTCTGCTTTTCCCTTAATCTTCTCCCTCCTCCTTTTCCTCTTCCTTTCCCCCTATCCTCCTTCTTCCCCCTTGTCCCTCTCTCCCTCACCTTCATTTCCTTCTCTTACTCCTCTAAACCTGTCTTCCAGCTCCTTCTCATCTCTTTCCCCTCTCTACCTCTCTTCGTCCTCCCCCTCTCCTTCTGCTCTCCCTTCTCCCTCTCCCCTCGTCCTCCCCCCTCCCCCACTCTCTTCCTTGTCCCTCTCCCTTCGTCCTCCCCCTCACCACCCTCTTCCTTCTCCCTCTCCCCTCGTCCTCCCACCCTCTTCTCTCTCTCCCTCCCCTCGTCCTCCCCCTCCCCAACCTCTCCTCTCTCTCCCTCCCCCTCGTCCTCCTCCTCCCCTCCTCTCCTCTCTCCCCCTCATCCCACCCCCATCCTCCCTCTCCATCCTCTCTTCTCCTCCACTTCCCCCTCTCCCCCTACTCATGGCAGCTGATACTCTAACGCAAATGGTCAAGGGAGAATAAATAGGGGAGGGACAGAGAAATGGGGGAGAAAGGGAGATAGAGAGGGGAAGAGGGAGGAAATAGGGATGGAAGGGGAAGAAGAGAGATGAGAGAAGGGAGGAGGTAAGGATGATAGGGAGAGGAAGAGGGAGGAAAGAGGGAGGGGAAAGAAAAGAGATGAGAGAAGAGAAAAGGAAGGAGGAAAGGAGGATAGGGAGGGGAAGAGGGAGGAAAGAGGGAGGGGGGAAAGAGAGATGAGAGAAGAGAAAAGGAAAGAGGTAAGTAGGAGGGGGTGAGGAAGAGGGAAGGGGAGGACACAAGGAGAAAAGAGAGAAAGAAGGGGATAAGGATGAGGAAGAGGCAGATAATCGAGGAGAAAATGGAATAGAGGAGGATCAGCGAAAGATGGGGATAGAAAGGGAAGGAACAGGTGAGAGCAAGGAAATAAAAAGATGGAAAGAGTGAGAAGAAATCAAGGGTGATGAAGAACGAGAGAAGGGAAATTAACGAATAAAAGAAGGATAATGCTGAGACGAAGCGAGAGAAGAAGGGGAGGAAAAGGGAAACGAAAGGAGAGGAGATAGATGAAGTGAGAAAAATAATGCGAAAGGAGGAGGGAGAAAGGAAGACAAAGATGAGAAAAATCGT
>NW_027213241.1:2500-5000 GCF_042767895.1 Penaeus vannamei | reverse complement strand
AGGAAAAAGAACATAATAAACGAGAGGAGAATAGATAAATGTAAAAGAAAGATTGGAAAATAGGAATGGGAAAGCAGAAGATAAAGAGAGATACGGATATAAAATAGACAATAAACGAAAAGAAAATATTTAATAAACAAAAAGAGACGAACAGAAAATATACAATAATCAAAAACGAAAAGAAAATACACAATAAACAGAGAGACAATAGAAAACATACAATAAACAAAGAGACAATAGAAAATATACAATGAACAGAGACAAAAGAAAACATACAATAAACAAAGAGACAATAGAAAACATACAATAAACAAAGAGACAATAGAAAATATACAATAAACAGAGACAATAAAAACATACAATAAACAAAGAAACAATAAATAATAAGCAACAAACAAAGACACAATAAAAAAATAAACAACAAACAAAGACACAACAAAAAATAAACAAACAGAGAAACAATAAGAAAATGATAAAGACCAGACAAGAGAAAGACAAAGATTAAACGCGCCACGAGAGACCCCGACAGCGCGGCCCCCGACGCCCTCGGCCGACCGCAGCCACCCGCCGACAGGGGGGGGGGGGGGGCTGTGTCAAGCAATTCATGACAGGGCGAAGCTGTCACGGATTAGCCCCGCCTCTCGGTCGCTGGCGGGAGGATTGCCCGAAGCCCGTCTGTCTGTTTGTCAGCTTGTCTCTTAATTACCTCTTGTGTTCATATAAGTCTATGGCTAATTAGAATCATCTGTATATATGTACATATGAATATCTATCTATCTATCTATCTATCTATCTATATATATATATATATATATATACATATATACACACACATATATATATGTATATATATGTATACATATATGCATATACATACATACATACATACATATATATATATATATATATATATATATATATATATATATATATATATATATATATATATATATATAGATAGATAGATAGATAGATAGATAGATAGATAGATAGATAGATAGATAGATACATAGATATAGATGTAGATATATAGATAGATAGATAGATATGTATATATATATATATATATATATATATATATATATATATAGATAGATAGATAGATAGATAGATAGATAGATAGATAGATACATAGATATAGATGTAGATATATAGATAGATAGATAGATATGTATATATATATATATATATATATATATATATATATATATATATATATATACATACATATATATATACATATATATATATATATATATATATATATATATATATATATATATATACATATACATATCTATCTATCTATCTATCATATCTATCAATCTATCTATCTATCAACCTATCTATCTATCTATTTATCTATCTATCTATCTATCTATATATATATATATATATTTATATATATATATATATATATATATATATATATATATATATATATATATATATATATATATATATATACATATATGGCTTACATACATCCGCATTCACACGCAAACGCAAACACACCCACGCGCGTCCGCAATGAATCAAATCGCATTTCATCTACCAATTCTCTCCTCCTTTATCCCATTCTCTCCCTCTTCCCCTTCCACATCCCCCCCCCCCTTCCCCCTCCCTTCGTAAATTACTCTACATGCTGACCACGAGTCGGTCTGTCCACGTGGCGCCCTTATCATGCCATTGTCGGGCTTCAGGCTTCGCTGCCTTGCTTTGGGGCGGACGCGGCTCACCTTGCGGCCGGCTGCCGGTTCCCTTGGCCTTGTTTTTTTTTTTTTATTTATTTTTTTTTTTTGAATGAGGCTGGGCTTAGGGGATATATATATATATATATATATATATATATATATATATATATATATATATATATATATATATATATAGTGTGTGTGTGTGTGTGTGTGTGTGTGTGTGTGTGTGTGTGTGTGTGTGTGTGTGTGTGTGTGTGTGTGTGCGTGTGTGTGCGTACGTGTGTGTGTGTGCGTGCGTTTGTGTGCGTGCGTGTGTGTGCATGTGCGTGTGTGTGTGTGCGTGTGTGTGTGTTCTACCAGACCGCCCTTTTCGCACTAGAATCTGACAATTGCTTCCCCACACCCAAATCCATATTCTCACCTCGCAAATCATCCTAATGTATAATCCTAACGCTAATCATGCCATTATAGTCATCTCATCATGATTTACAGTCATCCTAACCGGCCGTTTATTATACACCATCTCTCCTCCTCTTTATTCACTTCTCTTCTTTATCCATTTCTCATGTTCTTTACCATTTTCTCCTCTTTATCCATTTCTCATCCTCTTTATCCTTTTCCTCATCCTCTTTATCCATTTTTCATCCTCTTTATCCGACTCTCTTCCTATTTATCCATCTCTCCTCTTTATCATTTCCCATTCACTTTATCCATATTTCATCCTCTTCACTTATCTCTCCTCTTTATCCATCTCTCCTCTTTATCCATTTCTCATCCTCTTTATCCATTTTCATCCTCTTTAC
>NW_027213240.1:5000-7500 GCF_042767895.1 Penaeus vannamei | reverse complement strand
CCCCCCCCCCCCCCCAGGACAACATCTTGTTATATATATTATCTATATATTTCCATTTATTTTCAATTTGTTAATTGCATTCATTATCGTCATTATTACTAATATTGTAACATTGATGTCATTATTGATTATAGTTGCTTCTTTGTTATTATCATTATCATTGCTACTACTATAATCATCACCATTATCATCAATTTTAGTATGATTATAGTTATGATTATTGCTGTTATTATGAACATTAGTGATATGATTATGATCATCATTATTGTTGTTATTATGATTATTATTACGATTATTATTATTACTAATATTATTGCTGTTATTTTTTCGTCGTCATTGGTATCATTACATTCATCATTATTATTATTAACGTTATTATTTTATTATCATTATCCTTCTTATTCTTATTATTATTATCGTCATCATTATCATCATCATATTTGTTATTGTCATTATTATCATTACCATCATCATTATTGTTATTAGCATTATCATTATTATCTTAATCATTACCATCACCATCATCGTTACCGCCACGATTACTATCCTCATCATCCTCGTGATTATTATAACCATTACTCTTATAAACATTTTTGCTAAATTGTTTGCTCTATCTTGTAGAATACAAACACATTATCATTAATATTATCATTAAAATGATAATACTGATTAATGCTTTTATCAATACGATGGTCTGGGTCATTGTTGTTATCGTCAATTATTACCGCTGCCGTCAATATCATCATCGTCACCATTTGTAAAATCGTTTTATTATTTTTCTCATAGTGCTCATCGACAACCATTGCCACCTGCAATATCTATTAGGTAAGCGTTATTGGTGCTGATATCAAATGATGAAAGAGCTTTAGGGTGTTCCAACAATGTTTACATGTCAATAACATTTGGAAAAATATTGAGCCACAAAAGGAGCGAAAAATAACACTAATTGACAGGATGGATAGAGGAATCATGCTTCTTGCATATTGATTATGACGAAAATGATGGTAACGTTAACCACTAACAGTAACATAATTGCAATAACAGTAATAGAAAAAATATATCCATAATAATGAGGATATTGGAAATCATGACGGCAATAATGATAATGGAACGATTAATCAATAACCACCATTAAAGGGTAATAGTAATATAGATAATAATGATAATGATGATAGTAATAGTAATAGCAATACGACTACCATTGCTACTATTACTACCACTACTTCTACTAATAGCAATAACAACAATAATTAAAACAGGGATAACAGCAACTGAAAATAATGAAAAAAAAAAAAAAATGATATGAATGATCATCATCATCATCTTTTTCTTCATCATAATAATAATATTAATGAATATTAAAATGACGACAGCAGTGATAACGATTACGATACTGATAATAAGACATAGCGATGATGATACTGAGAATGACAATAACAATTAAGTTGATAGTATGAATAATAATAACGATGATAATAATCATATCAACAATAATAATGATATTGACGTGAATGATAATGATAACAATAATGATGATAATAGCACTGATGATTATAATAATAGTAATTAAAAAATAAAGGTAGCAATTAATAAATGATGAGAGAAATTAACGTAATTGTTGTTTTAAACCTTATTGATATTGTTAATGTTAGTAATAGATTATTAGTATTAATATCATTACTGTTAGAATTATCATTGTTATTATATTGTTATGAACATTATCATGCTTATTGTTGATTTTATGATAACAATAATCACTGATAGTAATCAGCAAAAATAATAAAAGTAATCTGAAGAAAAACTATGATATTGATATTAACAATAACACATTTAATGATAATATTGATATCAAAAGGAATGAGGATAATGATACCGTTGAAAATAACAGTAATGGCGAAAATGATAATAAGGATTATAAAATAAATAATAATCATAATAGTAATTATGATAATCAATGTAAAAATAATGATGATATTAATGATAATGATGATAGTAATAATATTTAGAAATAATGATAATGATAACTATGAAGATGATGATGATGATAATAATAATAATAATAATAATATTAATAATAATAATAATAATAATGATAATAATAATAATAATAATAATAATAATAATAATAATAATAATAATAATGATAATAATAATAATAATGATAATAATGATAATAATAATAATAATAATAATAATAATAATAATAATGATAATAATAATAATAATAATAATAATAGTGATAATGATAATGATAATGATGATAACAAGGATATTAATAGAAACAATAGTAGAATTATAACTATGATGATAATAATGATGATGATAATAATGATGATAACAATGATGATCATAAAAAGGATAATAATTATCATTATAATGATAATTATAACTACTAATGACATGATTATGACATTTAATAGGATCTAAGTTAAGCTAAGACGTACCTCTTGTAAAAAATCGAAACTTTATGAGTTATCCTCTTAACCAACGAACGCATAAT
>NW_027213239.1:152500-155000 GCF_042767895.1 Penaeus vannamei | reverse complement strand
CCCACCCTCAGCTCACCCCCCATCCCCACCCCACCCCACCCCACACACCCCCTCTCCTCTCGCCTTACAGCCTACTTTTTACGCTTCTTAAGGGGTGGTCCGACCAGATTCTTAAGAATAACACGAAGTTCATAAGATGTAAATATGCCTCTTCTTAAAGCTACAAAAAAAAAAAAAAAAAAAAAAAAAAAAAAAAGAAAAAACCGAAAAATTCTGAGATGAGTAAAACGATGCATTTTGAAAATCCCATAAAGATAGGTATATGCCTTATTTGATATGCTGGAGTGTGTATATATATACATACGGAGCAGAATGCGTTGATAAGAGTGTGAAAATTAAAAAATAGGGAGAGGAACGAGAGAATGGGGGAGGAAGGAGAGGTGAGGAGAAGGAGAGAGGAAGAAACGAGGACGGGGGAGAGATACTGATAGATAAAGAAAGAGGGATGAAAGAGATAGAGAGGAAGAGGGAGAAGAATAGGGAAATTGGCAGAAGAAGAGATTCACACACACACACACACACGCAAACACATGCACACACGCACACACACCCAGGGGGAGAGAGAGAGATGAAAAGGAAGATGGAGAGAGTGAGAGAGAGAATAACGCAAATATAAAACCCACAGGAAATTGGTTACAATAGTGAAATCGATAAAATCAATTAAAAAAAGAATCATTTTTGTTATCATTATTGTTATATTCGTTATGCTTTCATTATCATCATCCTCATTATCAACATATTCATTACTATTATCATCATTATGGTTATAATCATCATTATCATTATCATTATCATCATCACCACCATTATTATCATCATTATTATCATCAATACTATCATCGCAATGAAAATGATAGCTAAATAAACAAAAACAAAAATAAAATCAGACATCGCAAAATTTAAGTAATTCACCTTTTTTCCCCATGGTAACTTAAGGCCTTTTTTCCCCTGACGATGCAGTTCCTTGCCAGCCAGAATCACTTGGTCGCTTGATTTACGATAAAGGCGATTTTGCGGTTGGTTCGTTTACATAAAAGACCCCTACGGCTGTACAGGGCTCGTGGAAGGTGTGAGCTGCCGCCACCGTGCGTGTGTGCGTGTGTGTGTGTGTGTGTATGTGTGTGTGCTTGTTTGTGTGTGTGTGTACTTGTTTGTGTGTGTGCGTCGATTAATGTATATTTGTTATTCTATATTTGATATGTACATACACGCTCTACCCCTCCAAAAAAAACGCACACAAATCTAAACCAGACACACACAAAAAAACGCACACACACGCACACGCCGACACCTAGACAGCCAAGTGATGTGTCTATTCCACCGCCATTTAGACACCAGCTGATTTGCATAATACAGACCAAGAAGCTGTAATCGATGGCTGCCAAGCACTAAATCATATTCACTCCCCCCCCCATCTTTATAACCCCACTCCCTTCCCCCGACCCTACCCCTCCACTCCTTAACCCCTCCCTACCCCCTCGCTATCCCCTCCTTATCTTTAACCCCAATATCCACCCCCTAACTACCCCCCCCTGTTTTTAACCTCACTGCCCACCCCTCCCCTATCCCCTCCACTTCATACCCCCTCCCTTACACCCCACCCTATCCCCCCTATCTTCAACTTATTTATCACGCCTCCACTCCTTACCTCCCTACCCCCCAACTCCAACTGACCCTCCCCTCTCAGAGCCAAAATAACCCCTCCCTCCCTCCTTTACCCCCTCACCCCGCTCACCCCCTCACCCTCCTCTCCCACCTCACGCAAGGGTAAACTTATAGAAAAAAAAATAAAAGTAAAAAACGAAAAGTAAAAAAAGTAAAAAAAAAAAGTTTTAGTCGTTAAAGTCGAAAGTTCACTTATCACACATTCCTCTGCTTAAAAGATGGAATTTCGAGCAGACTCTTCAGAATAGGGGAGGGGGGGAGGGGAGGGGAGCGAGAGATGGAGATAGAGGTGAGGGAAAGGGGAGAGAAAGAGAGAGAAAGAGGGCGGTAAGAAAAGAGAGAGAGAGTAAGAGAAGAATTGGGGGGAGAGTAAGAAAGCGAGTAAGAGAAGAGTAGAGAAGAAGGAGAAAGAATGAGAAAGAAATAAGAGATAGAGAGAGAGAAAGAGATACAGACAGACAGAGAGAGAGAGAAAGAGAGAAAGAAAATGCAAACTCCAGAAGAAGAAAAAAACGCATATCACCGTTCATTGTTGCATTTTATTGCCCATCTTGCACATCCAGCGTGCATTTACCGACACCATCTCGAGGAATCGGAGAAGAGGGGGAGGGAGAGGGTGGAGAGGGAAGGGAGAGGATAGGGGAGGAGGTAGAAGGGGGAAGGAGAGAGGAGGGAAAGAGGTAGAAAGGGGGAGGGTGGAAGGAAGGAGAGGAGGAGGGAGGGAAGGTAGAAGGATGGGAGAGGAGGGGGAAGAGGAGAAGAGAGGAGGAGGGGGAGGAGAAGGGGGAAGGGAGGAGGGGAGGGGAAGGGGAAGAGAGGAGGAGGCAGAGGAGGA
>NW_027213239.1:135000-140000 GCF_042767895.1 Penaeus vannamei | reverse complement strand
TTATTATTGTGGTTGTTGTTCTTTTCATTACTGCTATTACAATGACAACTACTATTATTGTTATTACCATCATCATTTCCATTTTTATCATTATTGTTATTATCATCATTTTTATTCGTAACATTATCAACATTATTATTATAATTGTTATCATGATCATTATTATTATTATCATTATTATCATTATTATCCTTTTCATTTTAATTATCATTATTGCCATTTTCATATTAATTATCATTATTATCATTTTCATTTTAATTATCATTATTATCATTTTCAGTTTAATTATCATTATTATCATTTTCAGTTTAATTATCATTATTATTTTAATTCTAATTATCATTATTATCTTAATCATTATTACTGTTATCATGATGAATATCACTATAATTATCATTATGATTATTATCATAATTATCATTATTATCATTATCATTATTGTTATTATTATGTGTTATGTGTATGTATGAGTTTACACACACATATGTATGTGTATATATATATGTATATATATATATATATGTTGTTATTATCGTTGTCATTATTATTATTATCATTATCACCTTTATCATTTTATTATTTTAGTAGTATTATCATTATCATCACTATTATTACCATCGTTATTAATATTTTCATTATAGTTATTGCTGTTATCTTTATTATCATGATTTTTATCACTACCGCTATGATCGTTATCATTATCACTATTATCATAATCACTGATATCTCTAGTGTTATTTTTATTATCACAATTCTTTGCTATTGTTTTTATGATTATTTATTATTCATTATTTATCATCACTGTTATTTTTATCTATATTATTATCTTATTATTATCATTATTACTATTGCTATTAATATCATTATCAACATTTCATTATTATCATTATCAGCAGTATCATTAGCATTGTCATCATTATTATGGTTGTTACTATTATCATCATCATTATTGTTATAATTGTTATTATTATCATTACCATCGCTATTGTATTGCAGCTCCTACTTACTTTATTCTAAACAATATTCTCAAAAGTGTGTGTGTGTGTGTGTGGGGGGGGGGGGTATGTAAAGCAGAATATGATCTTTGTGTGTTTGTTTTACTTATAGTCCACCTGGGCTGAACGTGTCTTTCATTCCTTGGCTATATTTTGAACAGATAAATGCAAATAAAGCATGAAATAAACACTTTAATCGATTTGAATATAGATCTCAAAAATCACTATCTTATATCCCTCTTTGAGTTATGGCTTACCTCCGTCCCCCATTTTAGATTCCCCAGGACCCAACACCACCTCCCCCAGAGAAAAGAAAATTAGAAAAAGAGGCAAATAGACAGAGAGAGAGAGTGGGAGGGAGAGAGAGAGAGAGAGAGAGAAAGAAAGAGAGAGAGAGGAAGCGTGTAACACAGAGATAGAGAGAGAGGAGAGGAGAGAGAGTGCGTGTGAGTAACAGAGATAGGGAGAGGGAGTGAAGGAAATAGAGAGAGAAATGAAGAAAGTGAGTGTGTGAGTCACACAGTGAGAGAGAGAAAGAGAAGGGTGATAGGGAGAGAGCAAGTAACAGAATGAGAAAGAGAAAAAAAATAAACGAAAGAGAGAGAAAAACGAGACAAGCACATTGCATTGAAGTAGTTACACAGTGAATTTATGCAAATTTATTATCCTCACGACTATCCGAGATGAAGGGGAAACGCAGGGTACTTAAAGAGAACTAAGGAAGGAAGAGAGAGGGAGGGAAAAAAAGGGAGAGGAGGAGGAAGAGGAGGGAAATGAAGAGGGAAGAAAAAGAGAAAACCTAAACAAGGTTGGGGAGGGAGAGAGGGGGGGGGCAGAGCGGGAGAAGAAAAAGTAGAAGGAGAGAAAAAGAATGAGGATTACTATTTTTTTGGTGGAATCTCTGACGACTCGCCAATTACTATTCTCATCATCATCGTAATTATAAGCATATGCATTATCATTAATGTTATTATGATTATCATTATCATTATTATCATTATCATTTTTACTATTGCTATTTTTGTTGTTATTACTATTGTCCTTTTTGTTCATCATTATCAGTATTACTATTATCATTATCATTGTTATTAATATCCCTATTGTTATGATTATCATAGCTTCATTATCGTTATTATTATAATTTTTATTATATTACTATTTTCATATCTATTGTTGTTATTGCTTTGATCATTATTATCAATGTTTACTATCAACTATATTCATTGTTGTAACACATTATTATTGTTGTGATATTTATCAGTATCATATTATGATTTATGACATCAAAACTTTTAATATCATCAGTATTATTATTATCATTATTACTCTTATCGTTATTACCATTATCACTGTTATTATCATCATTATCATTGTTGTTGTCATAATTACCATCGTTATTATCATTATTGTTATTATTATCAATATTTTGTCCAATTATTTCCCTTAATATTGTTACTGTTGCATCCATTCTGACAAATTAATCTTAATATTCATTCTTATCAATGCAATCATCATTATCATAATCACCATCTTTCTCATCGCTATCACTGATAAGGCCAGCCACATCAACACCATCATCACAATCAGTCACAGGCATCATCACTCTCCTCTTCTTCTTCATCACCATCATCACTCTCTTTCTCTTCCACGCTTCGCTCTATAATCACCATCAGAACGTATATGATAGTGATAGGCGCGGGCAAGTGAGGGTGAATGATTGCTTTATGTCACTCAATCTCTCATCGTCCCTTCTCAAAACTCCTTCTTTAACGATTTAATTATAAAGTATAAACAGAAAGTCGGTTGATGGGAAATGGAGATGGATGGAGACGCCGCAGATTCCCTCGGAGGAAAACACTTAAGATGAGGGTGTGCTGGTCGCTCGGTGGTGTCCGGATGGTCGGTGGGATCAAGGGGAGGCGGTGGGATTTTCGACCTTCGGGGAGGCTTTTAGGGGGTTTCGGGTTGGAAGGTAGCCCGTTGAAGCAGTCGGTGGAAAATAGTGGTATGATTTTTCTGTTTTTCTTCTTTTCCTTTTTCTTCTTCTTTTGAAACGTGTAAGTTATTACGTTGTTATTTTTTTATTTATGATTTTTTATTATTATCATTAGTTTTTTTTTATTAATTGTGGTCTTTCACTATTATTTTTCTCTTTTATGCTCTCTCTCTCTCTCTCTCTCTCTCTCTCTCTCTCTCTCTCTCTCTCTCTCTCTCTCTCTCTCTCTCTCTCTCTCTCTCTCTCTCTCCCTCCTCCTCCTTCCTCCCTCCTCCTACCTCCTCCTCTCCTCTCTCCCTCCTCCCTCCCTCCCTCCCTCCCTCCTCCCTCCTCCCTCCTCCCTCCCTGCTCCTCCCTCTCTCTCCCTCTTCCTCCCCCCCTCCCCTCTCTTCTCCCTCCTCTCTCCTCTCTCCCTCTCTCCTCCCCCTCCTCCCCTCTCTCTCTCCTCCCCCTCCCTCCCTCACTCCCTCTCCTCCCCTCCCACCTCCTCCTCCTCCACCTCCTCCTACTCCTCCTCCTCCTCTTCCTCCTCTCTCCTTCCCTCTCTCCCTCCATCTCTCCCTCCTCCCTCCTCCGTCCCCCTACCCCCTCTCCTCTCCTCCTCCTCCTCTCCTCTCCCCCCCTTCTTCTTCTTCTTCTCCACCTCCTCCTTCTCTCCCACCTCCTCTTCCCTGCAAAAAAAAAAAAAAAAAGAAAAAAAAAATGTGGCATGATAACACCACATCATCTTGTCACTCAGATTATCCAAATGAATAATGATTTAAGACAAAAAAAAAAAAGATATATATTATAATGCTAACGAAAACTTGTTACCTTTAATATCGCCTTTGATCTCCGCTCATTTATATTTTTTTTTTACGATTTATACCTTGGCGAAGACGGTGGATAGGGAAAAAAAGAGAAGAAGGGGTAAAGTGTCAGAAAGAACGGGGAAAAAGAGGTAGAAGAATGAGAGATAAGAAAAAAAGGAAGGAAAAAAGTGAGAAGAGAAGAGGAAGAATGGGAAGAACAAGGAGAAGAAAAGGGAGATGATAAAATAAGAACAAAAGCAGGAATACGAAAACGGTGAAGAAGGATATAGAAGAATAAAATGAGGAAGAAGAAAAAGAACTAAGAATTGAAGAAGGATGAAAGAGAAGAATAAAAGGAGGAGAGAGAAGAAGAAAGAAAGGAGGAGATAGCGTGTTGGTGTGTTAAAGAACACGAATGATTGAAAAGCAAAAGGAGAAAAAATCAAGATAATGACGAAAAAGAGGATGAGAAACAAACACTAAAGAATAGATAATGGAAAGAAAAAAGCGGAATAGTAATAAAGAAGGAATTAAGAAATAAGCTTAAGAAATGAGAAATAAAGTGTGACAAGAAGGAAAAAGTAGAAAACAAAAATGTATGAAAACATCTTGACGACATAAAAACAAAAAAGAATACAAAATAAAACCCATTTTCCTATAAGAACAAAGTATCCAAAACCATCAGATTTTTTTTCCCTAATGTAACAAAACGACACCAAACCCCCCCCAAAAATCCCCATTTCCCATTTTCTTCCGATTTCCTCTCGCGTAGAAAACGGAGCCGAGCCGAGCCGAAGTCCCCTCTACATTAACATCAGTTAAGGTGCCGACAGATTAGCGGTTGTTATATTTCCTTGATTTATTGACGGTTAATTAAGGTTTGGTTTACAGATAGAACGTTTTGATACCCTAGTCATTAATTCTAGCAAGTATATAGCTGTGGGAGGCTTAATTATACCGGATTTGCTGGTTCTTGTACTTTTTTTTTTTAATGAGGGAGTGATGGTGGGAAGGAGAAGGGAGGAGGAGGGATGGAAGAAGATAGAAGGAGGGAGGGAGGGACAGGGAATTGAGGAAGAAGGAAGGGAAGGAGGGAGAAAAATAGAGAGAGAGAGAGAAAGAGAGAATTCGCGAAGGAAAGCGTGTGTGAAAGACAGAAAGAAGCAAGGAGGGAAAAAGGAGAGAGAAAGAGAGAAAATGAGTGAGAGAAAAAGAGAG
>NW_027213239.1:125000-127500 GCF_042767895.1 Penaeus vannamei | reverse complement strand
AGAGAGAGAAACAGAGAAGACCTGAGAGAAAGAAAGATAGAGAGAGAGAGAAAGAAAGAAAGAAAGAGACAGCCAGACAACCGGAAATCGACCGAAAGAGAGAAAAAAGAAAGAAAGATCGAAAGAGAAAGGGAGAAGAAAAAAGAGGGAGAGAGAAGAAGAACAGAAAGAAAGAGAGACAGACATAGACAGCCGAAGAACGAGCGAAAGAGAGAGAAAGAGAGAAAAAGAGAGAGAGAGAGAAAGAGAGACTCAGAGACAGACAGCCAGACAGCCAGAGAACGACCGAAAGAGAGAAAAAGAAAGAAAGATCAAAAGAGAGGGAGAGAGAAGAAGAAGAGAAAGAAAGAAAGAAAAAAGAGAGACTCATAACCACTTAGAGACAGGCAGAGAGAGCCAGAGAACGAGCGAAAGAGAGAGAAAGAGAGAAGAAGACGTGAGAGAGAGAAACAAAGAAAGAGAGAGAGAAGGAAGGAAAGAAAGAGAGACTCAGAAACAGGCAGTGGCAGCCAGACAGCCAGATAATGAACGGAAGAGAGAGAAAGAGACAACACGTGAGAAAGAGAAAGAAAGAAAAAAAGAGATTGCCACAGAGACAGACACAGACAGCCAGAGAACGAACGAAAGAGAGAGAAAGAGAGAAGATTTGAGAGAGAGAAAGAAAGAAAGAGAGAGAGACTCAGAACCACTTAGAGACAGACAGAGGCAGCCAGAGAACGAACGAAAGAGAGAGAAGGAGAGAAGACGTAAGAGAGATAAATAAATAAAGAGATAAATAGATAAAGAGAGAGAAAGAGAAGAGAAAGAAGAAAGAAAGAAGAGAGAGAAAAGAGAGAAAGAGAGAAGAAGAGAGAGAGAGAGAACTCAGAAAACGAGCGAAAGAGAGACGACGTGAGGCAGAAAGACAAAGAAAGAAAGAAAGGGAGACTCAGAGACAGACAGCCAGAGAACGAGCGAAAGAGAGAAAAAGAAAGAAAAAATATCGAAAGAAAAAGAGAGAGCGAGAGAAAGAAAGAAAGAAAGAAAGAAAAGAAAGAAAAAGAGACAGACTGAGACAGCCAGACAGCCAGAGAAAGAGCAAAAGAGAGAGAAAGAAAGAAAGAGAGAAAGAGACACTTAGAGAGAAAGAGAGAAAGACAAAGAAAGAAAGAAAGAAAGAGACACTTAGAGAGAAAGAGAGAGAAGACGTGAGAGAGAAAGACAAAGACGAAAAGAAAGAAAGAGACACTTAGAGAGAAAGAGAGAAGACGCGAGAGAGAAAGACAAAGAAAGAAAGAAAGAAAGAGACACTTAGAGAAAAAGAGAGAAGACGTGAGAGAGAAAGACAAAGAAGGAAAGAAAGAAAGAAAGAGACACTTAGAGAGAAAGAGAGAAGACGTGAGAGAGAAAGACAAAGAAAGAAAGAAAGAAAGAGATAGCCGGAGAACGAGCGAAAGGAGAGATGAAGAAAGATTCATAGCGCACCGCGAGAAATTCTTGGATCTGAACGAGTCTCGTGATTAGCAGGTAAGCGATCCAACAAGCTGTCATCTTGTGCGAGGAGTAATCTTTGGGATCTGAAACTTGTCTTCTTGTGCCTTCTGCTTCTTCTTCTTTCGATTTTTGTCTCGCTCTTTCTCTTTCTCTCACTCTCTCGCTTCCTGTTTTTGTTTTTTTTTCTCACTCTCTCTATTTCTTTTTCTCTGTCTCTCCGCCGCTCTGTCTGTGTCTGTGTGTGTCTCTCTCTCTCTATCTATCTATCTCTATCTATCTATCTATCTATCTACCTCTCTCTCTCTCTCTCTCTCTCTCTCTCTCTCTCTCTCTCTCTCTCTCTCTCTCTCTCTCTCTCTCTCTCTCTCTCTCTCTCTCTCTCTCTCTCTCTCTTTCTCTGTCTCTGTCTCTTTCTCTCTATCCATCTCTCTCTCCATCTCTCTCTCTCTCTCTATCCATCTCTTTCTGTCTCTCTTTCTCTTTCTCTCTATCCATCTCTCTCTCTCTATCCATCTCTCTCTCTCTCTCTCTCTCTCTATTCATCTCTCTCTCTCTCTCTCTCTCTCTCTCTCTCTCTCTCTATATATATATATATATATATATATATATATATATATATATATATATATATATATACAGAGAGAGAGAGAGAGAGAGAGAAAAGTGTGTTTGTGTGTGTGTGTGTGTGTGTGTGTTTTATATATATATATATATATATATATATATATATATATATATATATATATATATATATATATATATATATGTATATATGTATATATATATATATATATATATATATATATATATATATATATATATATATATATATATATATATATATATATATATATATATATATATATATATCTGCCTATTTCTCTCTCTCTCCCTCCCTCCCTCTTTCCACCTTCTCTCTCTCATTCTCTTTCTCTCTGTCTATCAATCTGTCTATCTATCTAAGTGTGTATGTGTGTCTTTTTCTCTCTTTCTCTGTCTACCTATCTATTTCCTGTTTGTCTATCTA
>NW_027213239.1:82500-85000 GCF_042767895.1 Penaeus vannamei | reverse complement strand
TCCTCATTCTGTAAATCAATCCTCCTTTAATCCTTTTCTTTCTTTCTCTCGTTTCATTCTTTATTCTGTTCGTCCTTAATTCTTCTTTACGCCTTCTTTCTTCTTTCTTTCTTCGTCTTTCTCCTATTCTTTCTTTTCATCGTCTCCCCCTTTCCCTTTTTTACCCTCTTCGTTCTTATATCTCCGTCTTTCTTCCCCTTTCTCTCCTTCCCTTCTCTTTTTTCTCCTTTCTTCCCCTTCGCCTTTTCCTTACCCACTTCTCTGTCCCTCATCCTACCCTTTCTTCTCCCTATCCTCCCCCTTCCTCTCCTCATCCTCTCCCTATCTTTCACTCTTCTCTCTCTTTCCATCTCCCCTCTTCTTTCTCTCTCCCTTTATCCATTCCTCTTCTTTCTCTCTCCCCTATGCTTCCCTCTTTTTTCTCTCTCCCATCTTCCTTTTCTTTCTCTCTCCCTTATCCTTCCTTCTCTTTCTATCTCTCTCTTTACTTCTCTCTCTTCCCCCCCTTTCATCTTTTTTCTCACCTCCTTACCCTCCCCTCTTCTCTTTCTTGCCCTCTTTTCCTCTTCATTTCTCTTTCCTCTCTCCTCCCCTCTTCTCTCTCTCCCTCTCTACCCCCAACTTCCCTTCCCTCCTCCCCCACTCAATATCAATCTGTAATCTTCTTTCTGTCTCCCTTATCCTTTCCTCCTCTTCCTATCCCTCTCCTTCTCTACCCCCAACCTCCCTCCCTCCTCCTCTTATTTCTCTCTCCTTTATCGTTTCCTCCTCTTTCTATCCCTCTCCTCCCCTTTTCTCTCTCTCCTCTCTACCCCTCAACCTCCCCTCCCTCCCCCCTCTCTCCTTTATCCTTTCCTCTTTATCTCTCTCCTTCCTTCCATCTTTCTCCTTCTCTCATTCCCTCTTCCCTCTACTCCCCAACCTCCCCTCCCTCCTCCCCCACTCAATATCAATCTGTACTCTTCTTTCTCTCTCCCTTATCGTTTCCTCCTCTTCCTATCCTCTCCTCCCCTTTTCTCTCTCAACCTCTCTACCCCCACCCTCCCCTCCCTCCTCCCCCACTCAATATCAATTTGCACTCTTCTTCTTCTTTCTCTCTCCTATCGTTTCCTCCTCTTCCTATCCCTCTCCTCCCCTTTTCTCTCTCCCTCTCTACCCCCACCCTCCCCTCCCTCCTCCCCCACTCAATATCAATTTGCACTCTTCTTCTTCTTTCTCTCCCTTATCCTTTCCTCCTCTTCCTATCCTCTCCTCCCCTTTTTTCTCTCTCTCCTCTCTACCCCCAACTTCCCTTCCCTCCTCCCCCACTCAATATCAATCTGTACTCTTCTTTCTCTCCCTATCCTTTCACCTCTTCCTTCCCTATCCTCCCTTTCTCTCTCTCCCTCTCTACCCCCAACCTCCCCTCCTCCTCCCTCCTCTCTCCCTTATCCTTTCCTCTTTCTCTCTCTCCCTCCTTCCTTCTTCTTTCTCCCTCTCTCCTTCCCTCTTCTCTCTACCCCCAACCTCCCCCTCTTCTTTCTCTCTCTCCTTATCCTTTCCTCCTCTTTCTATCCCTCTCCTCCCCTTTTCTCTCTCTCCCTCTCTAACCCCAACCTCCCCTCCCCCCCCCCCCCTCTCCCCTATCCTTTACTCTTTCTCTCCCTCCCTCCTTCCCTCTCCTTTCTCCCTCTCTCCTTCCCTCTTCACTCTACCCCCACCCTCCCCTCCCTCGTCCCCTCTCATTCATCTCTCCCTTATCCTTTCCTTCTCTTTCTATCCTTCTCCTCCCCTTTTCTCTCTCTCCCTCTCTACCCCCAACCTCCCCTCCCTCCTCCTCTCTCCCTTATCCTTTTCCTCTTCTCTCTCCTCCTTCCTTCTTCTTTCTCCCTCTCTCCTTCCCTCTTCTCTCTCACCCTACCCTCCCTCCTCCCCCACTCAATATCAATTTGCACTCTTCTTCTTCTTTCTCTCTCCCTTATCCTTTCCTCCTCTTCCTATCCCTCTCCTCCCCTTTTTTCTCTCACCCTCTCTACCCCCACCCTCCCCTCCCTCCTCCCCCACTCAATATCAATTTGTAGCCCACGCATGTCCAGTCATGTTGATTGGCATGGCGTGTGTAAGCCAAAATCTGGACTCTGAAAAATCCCTTCGCCCTCGGTGGCTCAGACAGGCATAAACCACCTCGGCTCGGTAAGGTCGTCGTGACACTCGATTTCCACGGGACGTTTGACCTTAAGGGGACCTCCGCGGCTGGGGAATTTTTTCCTTTCGGTCGAGTCGGTTGTTGGTAATCTACTGTATCTCTTTCGTCAAGTAATGGATGTTCGGTGATGTTATCCGATTCTCAACAACAAATACCTCTCGAGCAATATAATGAAAATATTTCGATGGCTGGAGATTGGACGCAACACCTAATGAGGGATTATATTGTAAAAGTGTCTATAATGTTGCGATAAAGAGACAAGCGACGCCGAGCAACGCCATCTATTGATTGAAAGCATCACTCACCGGCAAGCAC
>NW_027213239.1:72500-75000 GCF_042767895.1 Penaeus vannamei | reverse complement strand
CTCTCTCTCTCTCTCTCTCTCTCTCTCTCTCTCTCTCTCTCTCTCTCTCTCTCTCTCTCTCTCACCTCTCTCACTCTCCCTGTCTCTCTCTCTCTCTCTCCCTCTCCCTCTCCCTCTCCCCTCTCTCTCCCTCTCCCTCTCCCTCTCCCTCTCCCTCTCCCTCTCCCTCTCCCTCTCTCTCTCTCTGTTTCCATAGTGAGTACTTTATATTTCAAAAGTAATGGCGTTATCATTACTATTTTTTGCAGGAAAATGTAACTTGATCCACAATACGTTACTCCCTCAGAAAAGCCACGAACTAAAAATCACAGTTGCAGTTATCGTCTCCTTTGGGAAACTAGAACAGATACATGAATACATTAAGTTCATTGTCATTATCTGAAGGCATGCGCTTCCAAAGGTGTCCTCAGACCAATTCTGTTCACGGACCAAAGGTTTTCTCGGACCAAAGTTGTTCTCAGACCAATCGTGTTCTCAGACCAATCGTGTTCTCAGACCAATCGTGTTCTCAGACCAATCGTGTTCTCAGACCAGTCGTGTTCTCAGACCAATCGTGTTCTCAGACCAATCGTGTTCTCAAACCATATGTGTTCTCAGACTGAAGGCCCGAACATCCGTTTCTCAAATGATTTGTTAGTTAAAACTTTCATCTGTTAACGTGATCATCGATCTATTCACGTCGGAGAATTCTGTCCCATGTGTTATTGTTTGTTAACGTGAACATGTCGATGTTTATGTTATAGAAGGAAGTCTAAATCAACGACCTATCTGATAACTCCTGTTCGAGTAATTTTTCTAAGAATTTATCTTTTGAATCGTTATTTTTAAGAACTGTTTATTGTTGCAGAGATGATGAGTAAAGGTTAGAATGACACAGAAAGCTCGCTTAAATAATACTTTTTAATTTGTATATTGTGCAATACAGCAATATAAGTTAATAGCATCATACCATTCATCTAACGCAATCCATGTACGTTTTATATTTCCCTTTGAGCACTTAAAAATCGCAATGTTTACAGTTAGTTTTACTGCAATAAATCGTAGACATAAATAAAAATACTTCATGACCCGGAGGATGTCTTTCAAAACAGACAAAGTTTTTTTTTCCGTTGCTACGCCCGAAGACACTCGAAGTCACGGGTGTTAAGCTCTGGAAAGGCTGATTTAAATGCAGCAAAATGAAAACAGGATACCTTTACTTTGCTTTAAAGGCCAAATGACACACACACACACATACACATACACTTACGCATATGTATATATATATATATATATATATATATATATATATATATATATATATATATATATATTTATGTATGTATGTATGTATATATATATATATATATATATATATATATATATATATATATATATTTATGTATGTATGTATGTATATAAACATATATATTTATGTATGTATATACATATATATGTATATAGGTGTATATATATATATATATATATATATATATATATATATATATATATATATATATATATATGTGTGTGTGTGTGTGTGTGTGTGTGTGTGTGTGTGTGTGTGTGTGTGTGTGTGTGTGTGTGTATACATATGTATGTATATATATATATATGCATATATATACAGATATATATATACATATATATATATATATATATATATATATATATATATGTATATATATATGTATGTATGTATGTCTATGTATATATACGGTACATATGAAAAAGAAGGTGTATACGCAGGAACCTAGTCTCGTATGAGCGCAACATTAGTTTCTCCCCCCCCCCCTTCCCCTCCGCCTCCCCCCCCCGCCTCCCTCCCCCCCCCAAAAAAACTGCAACTGCATCCCCTGATTTACATCCCCTGTCGACCTAATCTCTGCTAATTACGTCGAGATAAGATAAGGGGCCGGGGAGGGGGGGGGGAGATGGATGAGCACAAGCATCTTTTGAATTATGAGCCGATTCGCTCGTCGTCGACTCCCCCCCCCCTCTCCCTCCTCCTTCCCCTCCTCCTTCCCCTTCCCTTCTCCCGTGCGGTTAAATGGCGGGTGGGTTTGGTGTTTCTCTTTTTCTCTCTCTTTCTTTTTCTCTTGTTTTCTTTCTCTCGTTATGTTTCTTTTCTCTCCCTCCCTTGTCTTGTCTCTCTCTCTTTCTCTCGTTATGTTTCTTTTCTCTCCCTCTCTTGTCTTGTCTCTCTCTCTGTTTCTTTCTATCCCCCCCCCTCTCTCTCTCTCTCGTTTTCTCTCTCTCTTTTTTCCTGTGTGTGTGTGTATCTTTCTTTCTTTCTCTCTCTTGCTCTCTCCCTATCAATCTATCTATCTATCTTTCTTTCTTTCTGTCTTTGCGTATCCTTATAACTTACAGTCATCATTATAAGTAGTAGTACAAGTATTACCATTATTTACATCGTCATTCACATTCACATAGTTAATAAGGAACCAGTAATAAAGTAAAATAAACAATAAAGTCATCAATAATAAAATGATAAAGTAGGGCAGCAACTTTCAGTAAA
>NW_027213239.1:7500-22500 GCF_042767895.1 Penaeus vannamei | reverse complement strand
GTCATTCCTTCATTCATATTCTACCTCGCGCCAGTTTATGTGCTCGCTTGACTCCCCACCTCGCTTCGCTCCCCGGGTGTCCGCGAAATTTGGATACGGTTAAGTTTTCTCTCGCGTCTAACCGTCCGGAATGCTTTATCCGTTTTCTTTATGACTCTCGTTTTCTTGTCTTCTCTTTCTTTCTTTCTCCCTTTTAGTTTTACTTGTTTTTCTGTTTTATATGTTTTTTATGCTTTTTTGTTTGTTTGTTTGGATGGATGGTTTTGTTAATGATTGATTGCTTATTTGGGTTTGTTTGTTTTGTAATTTTGTTGTTTTTTTCAGATTTCTTTTTTCAGATTCTATCCCTTTTTCTCTTTTCTCGTTTTATTATGTCATTCTGTCTATTCATCGCTTTATTCATATGCCTTTTTTTCCCTCCTCTTTTTCCTACTCCTCCTCCCCCTCCTTCTCTTCCTCCTCTTTCTCCTCCTCCTCCTCCTACTACTACTACTACTACCACTGATACTACTACTAATGATAATGACACTATTAATACTACTACCACTACTACTGCTATTACTACTTCTAATACTATTACTACTACTATTACTATTCTTCATCCTCCTCGTCTTCCTCCACCTTCCTTCCTTCTTCCTATTCCTCTCCCTCTTCCCTCTTTCTCTTCCTCTCCATCCTTACACTTTGCGACAAAATCAAAATTCATAAAAAGTATAAAAAGAAGAAAAAAATCAAGTCACCTCTGACACAGCAAATGGTAGCGTGGCGTCACGGTTGTCATGGCAACACCATTCGCGATTACCCGCCTCGGAGGTCTGGAACGGATCCACAAAACCAACACTTGAGCGGATCCTTAATATTTCTACGGGTTAATTCCTGTTTCAGAAGGAGATGGAAGGGGAAGGATATTAAGAGGAGGGGGGGAGGGAGTTGCGCAACAGGAGAAGAAAGAGGACAGGTAGTGGAAGAGACAGAAGGACAGATAGGAGAAGAAGTAAGGGGAGTGAAGGAAAAGGAAGATAGGGAGAGAGAGAGAGAGGGAGGAAGGGGAAGGGGAGGAAAAAAAAGTAGAGAGAGGGAGGGCGGAAAGTTAAGAGAGAAACAGGCAGACAGACAGACAAACACACACACACACACACACACACATGCAGATAAACAGACATCCCAACAAACAGAAACCGAAGCAGAAACAAAAACAAGAAACAGAGAAAAAGGCGAGAGAGGGAGAACGAGAAAGAGAAAGAGGAAGAAGTGAGTGTATATTTACAAGGCTGTCTGTCCGAACCCAGCGGGATGCATGACCTATGGGGGATCGGGGAAGTTAAATATCCCTAAGCACATAAATCCTAGGGTGAGGCGTTTATCCTAGGGTGATGGCGAAGGGCAGGAGGAGGGAAGAAGGAGGGTGATGAGAGAGGGAAGAAGGGAGGGAGGGTGAAGGAGGGGTGGTGAGAGAGGGAAGAAGGGAGGGAGGGTGAAGAGAGGGAAGAAGGGAGGAGGGTGAAGGAGGGTGATGAGAGAGGAGAGAGGAGAAGGAGGGGGTGATGAGAAAGAGGGAAGAAGGAGAGAAGGGAAAATGGGAGGGTGAAGGAGGGGTGATGAGAGAGGGAAGAAGGAGGGGTGATGAGAGAGGGAAGAAGGAGGGTTGATGAGAGAGGGAGGAAAGGAGGGAGGGAAAATGGGAGGGTGATGAGAGAGGGAGGAAGGGAGGGAGGGTGGAGGGAGGGGCATGAGAGAGAGAAGGAAGGGAGGGAGGGAAAGCCATGGAGGGTGAAGGAGGGGTGAAGAGAGAGGGAAGAAGGGAGGAGGGAAATGCGAGGGTGATGAGAGGGAAGAAGGAGGGGTGATGAGAGAGGGAAGAAGGAGGGGTGATAAGAGAGGGAAGAAGGAGGTGTGATCAGAGAGGGAAGAAGGAGGGGTGATGAGAGAGCGAAGAAGGAGAGGTGATGAAGAAGGGAGGAAGGGAAAATGGGGAGAGTGAAGGAGGGGTGATGAGAGAGTGAGAAAGGAGGGAGGGAAAATGGGAGGGTGATGAGAGAGGGGAGGAAGGGAAGCAGGGAAAATGGGAGGGTGATGAGAGGGAAGAAGTGTGAGGGGTGATGAGAGAGGGAAGAAGGAGGGTGATGGAGAGGGAAGCAAGGAGGGGTGATGAGCAGAGGGGAAGAATGGAGGTGGTATGAGAGAGGGAAGAAGGAGGGGGTGATGAGAGAGGGAAGAAGTGGAGGGGTGATGAAGAAGGGAGGAAGGGAAAATGGGAGAGTGAAGGTGGGAGGGTGATGAGAGAGGGAGGAAAGGAGGGAGGGAAAATGGGAGGGTGATGAGAGAGGGAGATAGGGAAGGAGGGGAAAATGGGAGGGTGATGAGAGAGGGAGGAAGGAGAGAGAGGAAATGGGAGTGGTGAGAGAGAGAGGGTGATGAGAGACGGAAGAAGGAAGGGTGATGAGAGAGGGAGGGAAAATGGGAGGGTGAAGGAGGGATGATGAGAGACGGAAGAAGGAAGGGTGATGAGAGAGGGAGGGAAAATGGGAGGGTGAAGGAGGAGTGATGAGAGAGGGAAGAAGGGAGGAAGGGAAGATGGGAGGGTGAAGGAGGGAATAAGGAGGGATGAAGAGAGAGAGAGGATGGGAGTGAAAGAGGGAAGAAGAGAAAAAAGGAGGGAAGAAGAGTGATGAGAGAGAGAGAGAGTTGAAGTGGGAGTGAAGGAGGGAAGAAGAGGAAAAGGAGGGAAGAAGGGGGAGTGATGAGAGAGAGAGAGAAGGAAGGGAGTGAAGGGAGGGAAGAAGAGGGGGTATGGCGAGGGGCAGAAGGAAGGAAAAAGGAAGGATGGTGAGAGAGAGAGGAAGGGAAGAAGGGAAGATAAGAGTGGTGAGGGGGTGCAACAAGAAGAAGGAGGAAAGAAGGGAAATATAAAAGAAAAGGGGAGGAAGGGAAGATGTGAGAGTGAAGGGGAGGGAAGAAGAAGGTATGGTGAGGGGTAGAAGGAGGAAAAGAGGGGAGAAGGGAGAAATAAAAGAAGAGAAAAGGGAAGACGGGAGGGTGAGGATTATGGCAGAAGAAGGGAAGAGAAGAAGGGAAGAAAGAAAGAGGTGGAGGGGTTTCACCAAGGGTGATGGTGGCGAGGGGGAGGGAGGAGGGAAAGAGAGAGAGGAAAAGAGAGATCGCAAGAGAGAGAGAGAGAGAGAGAGAGAGAGAGAGAGAGAGAGAGAGAGAGAGAGAGAGAGAGAGAGAGAGAGAGAGAGAGAGAGAGAGAGAGAGAGAGAGAAATAAATAAAAGAGAGGAAGGAGCAAAGAAGGATTGGGAAGGGAGGAGAAGCGACGAGCAAAAGCGAAGGATTGGGAAGGGGAGGAGAAGAGATGAGATGGAAGAGAAGAAAGAAGGACTCTAGAGAAGGAGGGAAGAGGAGATAGTAAAGGTGAGATAACAAGGAAGAGGAGAAAAGAAAGAGAGGGAGGGAAGGAGAACTAAGATAGGAAGGAAGAAGAGAAAAGGGAGGGAGGCGAAAGGATGTCTGGTTAAGGAAGAAAAGGTTTGAAGAGAAGGAAGGAAGAAGAATGAGGAGGAATGGGGAGAGACAAAGACGGAGGAAAATGGAGGTAGAAAGAAGGGAGAGGGAGAGAGAGAGATGAAGAAGTGAGAGAAAGAGAAAGGAAGAGAAGAAGAAAAAGGAAGAAGGAATTGGAGGAACGAATTGAAGGATAGATAAAAAGAGCAAGAAGAATATGAAATTATATTGAATATAAGGATTAGAGAAAGAAGGGATGAACGGGAGGGAGGAGGGGGGGCATGGGGTGGGATGGAGGGGGATGGGATGAAGCGTGGGGAGGGTGATATGTAGTTTAATCAAGGGGAGTAAATTGATGATATATTGCCCTCTGTGGACGTGTGTTGCAAAAGTCAGGGGGTCAGGGAGTGGGGGGAGGGGAGGGACAGAAGGGAGGGGGAGTGGGGGAGGGGGTAGGCCGGTGTACAGGAGCTATTAACAAGAATCTCGTTAAGTCCCCCCTACCCCTTTACACCACCACCCCCACCCACCCCTACTCCTCGCACCTCTTCTCTTCCAACCCCTTACCTAGCTCCCTCCCCCTCCTCTCTTAACTCCTTGCTGTCTACTTCTGTTCGCTCTCTCTCTCTCTCTCTCTTTCTCTCTTTCTTACTCTCTCTCTCTCTCTTTCGATTTCTTTCCATGTCTCTCACTCTCTATCTATCTATTTATCTTTATCTATCTGTCTGTCTATCTATCTATCTATCTATCTATCTATTCATCATCTATCTTTTTCGATCTCTCGCTCTCTCTCGGTCGGTCTCTCTCTCTCTCTCTCTCTCTCCTCTCTTCTCTCTCTCTCTCTCTCTCTCTCTCTCTCTCTCTCTCTCTCTCTCTCTCTCTCTCTCTCTCTCTCTCTCTCTCTCTCTCTCTCTCTCTCTCTCTCTCTCTCTCTCTCTCTCTCTCTCTCTCTCTCTCTCTCTCTCTCTCTCTCTCTCTCTCTCTCTCTCTCTCTCTCTCTCTCTCTCTCTCCCTCTCTCTCTCTCTCTCTCTCTCTCTCTTTCATTTCTACTCTCTCTTGTCTCTACCCTTTTTCCTCTCCTCGTACCTCCTCTTCCTCTTCTCAGTACTTCTTCCCTTCCATTCTCCACCTCCCCGCCCCTTAATTCTATATCCATTCCTCTCTTCCTATTTTTCCCTTTTCTTCCCTTCCACCCTCTTCCTCCTTCTCCTCCTTCTACCTCTCCCTCTCTCTTCCTCCTTCCCCATTTCTCTACCTTACATCTTCCCTTCTCCCTTCTTTACTCAAGTCCCTTTTCTCTGTACTTACCCACCCCCTTACCTTCCCCCTCCTCCTCCTCCTCTCCCTATCGTCTCCTTCTCCATTCCTTCTCCACCACCTCTCCCTACTCTTTATGCCTCTTGTTCTCTTTCTTGTTTTTTTCTGTCTTTTGGTTGTATTTGATTTTTTGTTTGCTTGTTCTGATGGTTTTGTTCATAATTGATAGCCTTTTCTGGGTTGTTTGTTTGGCAATTTAGTTGTTTTTTTCTCTCTCTCTCAAATTTCTCTCAATCATTCCCCTTTCCCTCCCTTTTCTTCTTTATTTCTTCTATTCATCTGCTCTCCTTTCTCTTCCCCTTCCGTCTCTCTCTTTCCTAACACTTTCCTCTATCCTCCTCCTCCTCAATTCCTTGTCTTGCTCTCCTCTTCTCCACTTCCTCTTCCTCGTCCTCTTCCTTGTCCTCCTCTTCCTCCTCCCTCCCTCTCTCTCTTTCCTCCTCTGTTTCTCATCCTCATCCTTCATCCTCCCTCTATCTTTTACCCCTTCTTCTTCTTCTTCTTCTTCTTCTTCTTCTTCTTCTTCTTCTTCCTTCTTCTTCTTCTTCTAGTTCTAGTCTCTTCTTACTTTTCATCCTCCCACTCCCCCCTCCTCCCCTCTTCCTCCTTCTTCCATCTCCCTTTTCCCTCTCTCTCCCCCCCTCCTTCTCCCTCCTTCTTCCCCTCCCTCCTCCTTCTCCTCTCCTCTTCCTCCTTTCCTCCTCCTCCTCCTCCTCCTCCCTCCTCCTCCTCCTCCTCCCTTCCCTCCTCCTTCTCCTCCTTCCTCCTCCTTCTCCTCCCTCCTCCTCCTTCTCCTCCTCCTTCTCCTCCTCTCTTCCTTCTCTCTTCCCCCATCTCTCTCCTCCTCTTTCTTCCCTCCTTCCCCCTTCTCTCCTCCCTCCCCCTCCTCGTCTTCCCTTTCTTCCTCTTCCTCCCTCCCTTACCGCTTCTCCCTCCTCCTCCTCACTTCATCATCATCATCCCTCCTTCCTCCCTCTCCCTCCTCCCTCCTCCTCTCTTCCTCTATCCTCCCTCCCTCTCCTCTCTCTCCTCCCTCCCTCCTCCCTCCTTCCTTTCCCCACATCCTTCCTCCTCCTTTCCTTTCCTCCTCCTCCTCCCTTCCCTCCTCCCTTCCTCTTCCTCCCTCTCTCCTTCCTCCTCCATTCCTCCTCCTCCTCCTCTTCCCTCCTCTCCTTCCTCCTCCTCCTCCTCCTCCTTCCCCCCCCCATCCTCCTCCCCCTCCTCCCCACCACCCAGGGGGAAGGAAGACTAAGCTCCCCGGTGTTGCAACGGGGGAGAAACACGCCTAGGGGGGGAGGGGGGGAGGGGGCTACTGGCTTCCTGCTGTTTTGCTGCGTCGTTGTTCAGCCTCCCGTGCGCTGGGGTGGGGGTGCAGCTGTGTGTGTGTGGAGGGGGACGGGGTTGTGTGTGTTGGTGGGTGGCAGCGGGGTGTGGGGGAGGGATGTGTTTGTGCGGGGGGTGAGAGAGGGGGGGGTTGTGTGTGTTTCAGTGTTTATGTAAGTAGTGTTTGTGGGAGTTGTGGTGTGTGGGTGCATGTGTATGTGCAGGTAGGTGTGTGTGTGTGTTTGTGTGTGGGTGTGTGGGTGTGTTTGTGTGTGTGTTACGGACATATAAACCTTCGCATATTTTACAACAAAAAACTTAAATTTACAATACAAAATATGCGCATAACACATAAACACACGCAAACACACCCACACAAACAAACCTAAACAACCACAAACACACACGTAAATCACAAAAACACACAAACACACCTACACATACACCCACAGACACACCCAAACAAACATACAAACACCCAAAACACACTCAAACCTTCCAAAGACCAAATCTATTGCACTTTTTGATAGGCATAGCAACACCCCCCCCCCCTCCCGCCCCTCCCTCGCCCCTTCAACATGCCATTGCAACTCGTATGGTACTGAATGTGATGGTTGCAGCGGATACGGTCCTGCAATTGACAGGCTGTGTGTGGTATCGGGGTGAATTTTGGGGTGAGGCAGAGAGAGAGGGTGGGGGGAGGGGGTTGTAGGGGAATGGAAAGGGGGGAGGGAGCGAAAGGGGGGGGAGGCAAAGGGGGAAGGGGAGAGAGGGGATAGGGAGAGAGGGAGAGGAAGGAGAGAGAGAGGGGTACAGAGAGAGAGAGAGAGAGGGGGTAAAGAGAGAGAGAGAGAGAGAGAGAGAGAGAGAGAGAGAGAGAGAGAGAGAGAGAGAGAGAGAGAGAGAGAGAGAGAGAGAGAGGAGAGAGAGAGAGAAAGAGAGAGAGAGAGAGAGAGAGAGAGAGAGAGAGAGAGAGAGAGAGAGAGAGAGAAGGAGAGATAGAGAGAGAGAGGGGGGGGGTAGAGAGAGAATGAGACAAGAGAGAGAGAGAGAGAGAGAAAGAAGCGAGAGAGAGAAGGAGAGATAGAGAGAGAAAGAGACAGAGAGAGAGAGAGAGAGAGAGAGAGAGAGAGCGGACAGGAAAGAAGGAGGGAGAGAGGGAGAAATAGAGTAAGAGAGAGTAAGAGAGAATGTACATGAAATTGAGAGAGTATGAGAAAGAAAGAAAGAGACATAGAGAAAAGAAAAGAGAGAAAACCTCGATAAACAGACAAAAAGCCAACAAAGAAGACAAACAAAGTGTCAACAGAAAATCATTAGCATATCAAAGTTAATCAATAGATAAATAGGCACGCTGATAACAAACAGATGAATAGAAAATTAAAGAGATAAGATGAAATTTAGAAATGAAAAGACAAACAAGATAGAAAAAATAGACTAATTGATAAATAAGGAAACGAGAGACAAAAAAGCGAAAGAGGAGAAAGGAAAATGCATAAAGATGAATAACAAAAATAAGGAAAAAAAAACTCTCAAAGCAAGACAAAAACGAAACCAAAAAAAAAAGATAAAACTACCAGAAAAAAAAGGAAAAAGAGACCAATAACAAGAAGAAAAAAAGAAAGATGAAGAAAGAAAAGAAAAACAATACCAACAAGAAACCAGAACAAACAGAAAATAAAGAGGAAGAACTCAAATAACCGAAAACACACACACACGAACACACACACGGGGCTCGAGAAATCATAAACGATTTGAAATGCTACATATTTATCGGCGCGGCGCTGCGAGACCCGTCAGGACCATCACAAGGGATCGAACACCACTGGCAGATGTTTATCCGGAACCCAAGCGCATTTGCACACGATAAGGGGCTGCGCCGGGGATTCGTTCGTCTATTCTTTTATTGGCGTTGTTTGTTTTGCTGAATCGTGTTTTTTTTTTTTTGGGGGGGGGTGGGGGTGGGGGGGTGTTGTTATTGATTTCTCTCTCTCTCTCTCTCTCTCTCTCTTTCTTTTGTTGATTTTTTTTCTTTTCTTTTCTTTCTTTTTTTCTTTCTTTCTCTCTTTCAGTCTTTCTTTCACTTCGGCTTCCTTTTTTATTTCTGGTTTGTGTTTGTTTGTAGCTCAATTGTTTTTTTATTCTCTCTCTTTTATTCTTTATTTCTCCCTCTCTCTCTCTCTCTCTCTCTATCTATCTATCTTTCTCTCTCTCTCTCTCTCTCTCTCTCTCTCTCTCTCTCTCTCTCTCTCTCTCTCTCTCTCCTACCCTCCGTCCCTCCCCCTCACCCTTTATAAAAAAAAAAAAAAATAAACAAAAAAACAAAGATCACAAAAACAAGAAAATCAGCAAGCAGAAAGAGACGAAAGAAACAGAAGAAAATAAAGAATAATAATTACAATTGCAAATCGATTCCTTTTTTTCGCCAATTCCTCATTCTAAAAGTCAATGGAAACGGCAGATGAGGATTGAAGAAGACGAAGGAGGTAAGGAAGGGAAGAAGGAGGAGGAAGAATGGAGAATAAAGGAAGGGAGAAGAAGGAGGAGGAAGAATGGAGAATAAAGGAAGGGAGAAGAAAGAGGAAGAATAGCGCATAAAAGAAGGAAGAAGGAGGAGGAAGAATGGCGAATAAAGGAAGGAAGAAGGAGGAGGAAGAATGGTGAATAAAGGAGGGAAGAAGGGAGGAGGAAGAATGGCGATTAAAGGAAGGAAGAAGGAGGAGAAAGAATGGCGAATAAAGGAAGGGAAAAGGAGAAGGAAGAATGGAGAATAAAGGAGGGAAGAAGGAGAAGGAAGAATGGCGAATAAAGGAAGGAAGAAGGAGGAGAAAAAATGGCGAATAAAGGAAGGGAGAAGAAGGAGGAGGAAGAATGGAGAATAAAGGAAGGAAGAAGGAGAAGGAAGAATGACGAATAAAGGAGGGATGGAAGGAGGAAGAACATAAGGAACGGAAGAGAAGGCAGGAATAAAAAGGAAGAATGGGAGAGAAGAAAGGAAGGAAAAAGAAGAATGGAAGAAGAATAGAGGAAGAAACGAATGGTGAGAAAAGGAGAAGAGGAGTGAAGGCAGGAGGCGGAGGAGAAGGAGGAATGGGAGAGAAAAGAGAAAAAGGAGGGAGAAGAATAGAAGAGAAGGGACGAGGAAGGAGAAGAATGGGAGAAAGAGGAGGAGAGAGAAGGGAGGAGAATGAAGTGGAATGGGAAAAAGGAATTAAAGAATAAGAATGACAGAGAATGGAAGAGGTGTAGACAGAATGGAACAGAAATGAAGAGAGGGAGAGAAAATAGGAGAAAAGGGAGGAGAAGAAAGAGGAAGAATAGGAGAGAAAGAAGGAAGAGGAGAAAGAAGAATCGAAAAAAAGAAAGAAGAGTGAGAAAGAGGAGGAAGAGGAAGAAAATAAGGAATGGGAAAGAAAGGATAAGAAAGAAGAGACTATAGGAGGGAAGGGAAGAGGAGGAAGAGGAGGAAAAAATCGAAAAGAAGGAAGAAGGAGGAACAAGAATAGGAGAAAAGAGAGGAGGGGAAGAACTGGGGAAGGGGATAGTGGGGAAATAGGGGAGAGAAGGTAGAAAAGAGGAATAGGTAGCATAAGAGTAATAATGATAATGATTATAATGATAATGATAATAATGATGATGATAATAATGATTATGCCAATGATAATGATGATATTGATCATGATAATAGTAATACTAATGATGATAATAACAATAATAATAATGATGATAATGATAATGCTGATAATAATGATAATGCTGATAATAATGATAATAATATTAGTGATAATGATAATGAAAATGATGATAATGATAATGATAATGATAATGACAATAATGGTAATAATGGTAATAGTGATATTGATAATAATAATAATAATAATAATAATAATAATAATAATAATAATAATAATGATAATAATAATAATAATAATAATGATAATAATAATAATAATGATAATAATAATCATAATAATAGGAATGATAATAACAGTAACAATGATAACAGTAATGATAAGGATGATGAAAATGATAATGATAAGGATAATAGTAATGATACTAATAATAATGATAATAATAATGATAAAAATGATAATAATAATAATAATAATAATAATAATAATAATAATAATAATAATAATAATAATAATAATAATAATAATAATAATAATAATAATGATAATAACAATAATGATAATAATAATAATAATAATAATGATAATAATAATAATAATAATAATAATAATAATAATAATAATAATAATGATAATAGTAATAGCAATAATAATAATGATAATTACAGCAATGAAAACAGTAACAGTAATGACGATTGTAATAAAGATACTGAAAATGATAATAACAATAAAAATGGCAACAACAATAATAATAATGATAATAACAATAAAAATTCCCCGAACCGGCAACTAAATCGGACCCAATCGGCGCACCCTGAGTCCATAAGGTTCATGAACTCAAAACAATACATACGAAATGAGGACTTATGGGCCGTTACGCGCTGGTCAGCCTTCACTCACACAATCACAGACACAGCGGTAGGGGTTGGATGGGGCAGAGGAGGGGGTGGAGGGGGTGGAATGGGGTGGAGGAGGGTGGAATGGGGTGGAGGAGGGTGGAGTGAGTGGGGTGGAAGGGGGTAGAGGGAGGTGGAGGAGGGTGGAGTGAGTGGGAGTGGCAGGGGTGGAGGGAGGTAGAGGGGGTTGAGTGAAGGTGGATGGAGGTGGATGGAGGGGAGGGTAGGGTAAAGGGGGGTGAAGGGGGGTGGAGGAGGGTGAAGGAGGGTGAAGGGGAGTGGAAGAGAGGTAGAGGGGGGTTGGAGGAGGGTGGAGTGAGTGGGGGAGAGTGGAGGGAGGTTATAGGGGGTGTAGGGAAGTGGAGAGAGGGTGGATGGATGTGAAAGGGAGTGGGGGCGGAGGAGGGAGAGTGAACGAGGTGGAGGGAGAGTGGATGGAAGTGGAGGGGGAGTGGAGTGGGAAGAGGGGTTAAAGAGGGGAGTAGTTTAGTACTTATGAGTTTATGGAGTGGAAGGTAAAGAGAAAGAGAGGAAAGAGGAGTAGAACAAGAGAATAAAGAAAAGATAACGATAGAGATATGGGGTTTTGTCTTAAATATAAACTTGCGACACACAGACAGACAGACAGTCATACAGACAGACACCAAGTTAGACACGAACAGAGCCAGACAGAAAGACAGACAGACATTCACACAGTCAAACACATTTCTAATCAGCCATAGACACACATACAGACAGACATTAAAACACTGACTAGCGCACAGACAGACACATTCCCAATCAGACAGACAAGACAGACCCATAAACAGACACCAAAGAGTGAGGGGGCGAGGGGGTGAGGGAGGGGGGAGTTGGGGGGGGGGGGCTATGGGGCGGGAGATGGAACGATGGGGGGGGTGGGCGAGGGGGTGAGGGAGGGGGGAGTTGGGGGGGGGGCTATGGGGCGGGAGATGGAACGATGGGGGGGGGGCGAAGGGGGAGGGGTGGGGGGGGCTTCCCAGGGTATATATCTTCAAAGGTTAATTATTTCCTTGGGCATCGGGGGATTTAAATCATGTTGGTTGGTGATTTCTATGTCTGCAATAAATTCGCTATCTCTCTCTCTCTCTCTCTCTATCATTCTCTCTCTCTCTCTCTCTCTCTCTCTCTCTCTCTCTCTCTCTCTCTCTCTCTCTCTCTCTCTCTCTCTCTCTCTCTCTCTCTTTCGCATTCTTTCTCTCTCGTATTCTGTCTCTCCTATTCTCCTTCTCTCTCTCCCATTCTCTTTCTCTCATTCTTCCTCTATTTCTCTCTTTTTCTTTCACTCCCTCTCTCTCTTTCTTTCTCTTTTTCTCTGTCTGTCTCTCACTCTGTCTGTCTCTCCTCTTTCTCTCTCTCTCTCTCTCTCTCTCTCTCTCTCTCTCTCTCTCTCTCTCTCTCTCTCTCTCTCTCTCTCTCTCTCTCTCTCTCCCTCTCTCTCTCTCTCTCTCTCTCTCTCTCTATCTATCTGTCTATCTATCTATCTATCTATCTATCTCTATCTATCTATCTCTCTCTCATTCTCTCTCTCCCTCTTCCTCTCCCTTTGCCTCTCCCTCTCCGTCTCCCCTATCCATCTCCCTCTCTCTCTTTCTGCGTCTCTTTCTCTCCCTCTCCTTATCTCCCATTTCATGTTCTCCTGTTTTTTTTTTCTCTTTCATTTAATCTATTGCCTTTATATTTCTCACCGAATGTCTTGATATTAATCATGAACCCAAGACGCAGTTCATTAGGCTTTTATTCATTGTATGCGTTGTAATACTTGCTTGATTTTTTTTTTTTCCATTTTTTTCCCCTTTTTTTTCATTTCTTCATTTTTTTATTTTATTTTTTTCATTTCTTCATTTTTTTATTTTCATTTTTTTTCATTTCTTAATTTTTTTATTTTCATTTTTTTATTTTTTTCATTTATTGGTTCTTGATTGTTTGTTTGTTTGTTTGTTTTTTGTTGTATTTGCATTTCTTTATCTTGTTTTTTTTCATTTTCGTTTTCGTTTTGTTTTTCATTTATTGGCACCTGATTGCTTGATTATTTGATTTTTTGTTATTGGCACCATGACGTAATTGGTTCATTGGACAACCAGGATCACATCTTCTATTCACGACATAGCGATTATCATCAATATAGCAATTAGTGTTTTTGTTGATATGAAATGCAAATTAAAAAAAAAAAATCAAGAAGCAAAATCAAAAAAGAATAAGAGGCAAGAGAGAGCAAACAGAAGTAAAAAAAAAATAATTCATTGATTCATTGTTTTATCTCTTCTGTGAGTATGTTCATCTCTGAAAGTATACGTTTATGCATGGAAGCATAAAAACACCTTCAAATATGCATATATACACTTAGAGAATATGTGGGTGTGACTCTTCATATAGATAGATCGGTAGATTTATGAATAAACAGATAGATAAGTAAAAAATATCTATACATCGATATATATATATATATATATATATATATATATATATATATATATATATATATATATATATATATATATATATATATATATGTATGTATGTATGTATGTATATGTATATATATATATATATATATATATATATATATATATATATATATATATATATATATATATATATATATTGTATGTGTGCTTGTGTGTGTGCACACACACAAGCGGTTGGCCGATCAGGATTTCCCCTCCCCTTCCCCCCTCCTCCTCCTCCTTCCACCACGGCCTTCCTGCAACCCTTCCTCAAGCCGCCCGCCCGCCGCCCACCGGCTGCACGCCCGCGACCCCTTATAGCCTCGCCTTCGCTCACAGATCAGACTCACGGGAAGCGGCCATGGGCGGGTTCGCTGGGGTCGAGAGAATGCCATGCCAAGGGGTCTTAATAATGATGATAATGTATGGGGGACTCCCTTGAAGATGGTTTGGGGGAGGGGGGAGGGGGGATGGGCGAAGGGGCGGGGGGGGGGGGTAAGGATAAGGGTGGAGTTTGAAGGGAAGGAGATATGAGAGGTTACGTGTTTCTCTTTTTTTCTCTTTTTTTCTGTTTTTTCTTTTTCTTCTTTTTTGAACTTTTTCTTCATTATTATTATCATTATTATTATCATCATCAATATTACTGTTATTGTTGTTGCTGTTGCTGCTGCTTTGTTGTTGTTCTTATCACCTCGCTTATCAGTTGTCGCATTCACTCTGTGCAATTCCTTATCTACTTTTTCCAGTACAGGGGAAAGGGAAGACCAGGAAGGGTTATTATTTCAGATCGTCAAGACAAAAAAATCGAAACAAAATAGATTGAAAAACAAAAAACAGGAAAAAACGTGATTACTATTTTGCGTTTTTCTTTTTTTTTTCTTTTTAATCTTTTTTTCTGGATTCATGCTTGTGATTTTTTTTTATGATACCGGATTAATATTTCAGATCGTCGAAACAAAACAAAACAAAAAAAACATTCGAAGCAAAATAGATGAAAAACAAAAACAAAAACAAAAAAAGAATTGTTATGTTGCGTTTAGATGTTTTGTTGTTGTTATCTAATTCCCAATACATGTTCTTTGTGAGGATTTTTTATATTGTCTTTATAGGTCTGATTTAAGAATTCAGATTGAGGTATATTAGATTGTTAACTGAAAATCGTAACATTGTAAAGATCTAAAACAACGGACTGCCGACCATATACGCCCATATTAAAGCAGGTACAATGACATTGGTACCTGCATAGGTTGATTTCGTTTTACGCATTTTGTAGTATATATGTATGTATACGTCTGCATATATATGTCTGTAGTATATATGTATGTATACGTCTGCATATATATGTCTGTGGTATATATGTATGTATACGTCTGCATATATATGTCTGTAGTATATATGTATGTATACGTCTGCATATATATGTCTGTGGTATATATGTATGTATACGTCTGCATATATATGTCTGTGGTATATATGTATGTATACGTCTGCATATATATGTCTGTGATATATATGTATGTATAAGTCTGCATATATATGTCTGTAGTATATATGTATGTATACGTCTGCATATATATGTCTGTGGTATATATGTATGTATACGTCTGCATATATATGTCTGTGGTATATATGTATGTATACGTCCGCATATATGTCTGTAGTATATATGTATGTATACGTCTTCATATATATGTCTGTGGTATATATGTATGTATACGTCTGCATATATATGTCTGTGGTATATATGTATGTATACGTCTGCATATATATGTCTGTAGTATATAAGTATGTATACTCTCCATATACATGTCTGTAGTATATATGTATGTATACGTCTGCATATATATGTCTGCATGTTTGCTT
>NW_027213238.1:42500-44372 GCF_042767895.1 Penaeus vannamei | reverse complement strand
TATCATTATCATTGTCATTATCATCATGATTATCATCATAATTATCATCATTATTGTCAATGATAAAGGAATTATCTGGAAAATCATCATAATTACCTGAATTAATGTTAAAATCCATTAAAAAGCGAAAAAAGTTTTTTTTTTCAAAAGTCTGTAATACGCTAGATTTTCCCTTTTTTCGACTTATGGTATTTTATTACTTCTGGCCTTTATTTCATTATAAATGGACTGAATAATAATTATTATCATTGTAGTGGATATTTATAAACTCCGTAGAGTTAAAGATGTTGGTTTGGTAGCGTGTATTCCAACTACAGGTAATCTCCATGTGGTTCTGGCGTTAATAAACAATGACTCTCAGGTGAGCTAAAGAGTGATTCCGTAGTCACGATAAAAACAATAAGACCACTGGCTGACAAAAAAGGCAACATAAAAAGGAGCATCCATATTATACATTTATTTCGCACAAAACTTTCCATAAGAACAAATACACAGGACAACACACCATACACTTACTTGAAAAACAGAGGCCATAGCCCGAGAAGCACCAGTCAGCCAGCTAAAAACCCCACGGTCTGTCACCACACACGAACAAAAGCCTCTCCCTCTAGACCGATCTGGCTTGACCTTATATACAACAGGTGGCTCCCGTGTTTACTGGGATTTTACCCATAATGCAGTTAACTTTATTTGTAAAATAGTGTATGGTGTTTTTAAAATAAGTAAAAAAAAAATACATAAAATAAAAGAACGATAAAACTATACAAAAAGGGGCACATAAAATGGACAAAAGATAGGAAAGTACGAAAAAGTGAAAGAAGGGATCCGTGAGAGAAAGCGGAGAAACACGAAGGGAAAAACAAAAGAAAAACAAAGCTAAGGCGAATTAGTCGAAGACGAAAAGGCAAGAATAATACAAGGTAAGTATAGAATATAAGGTAAGTAGTGTATAAGTAGTGTTGTGTATAGTAAGAGTAATGTAGATGTAGAGGTAAATCACGGACCAGTGGGAAAGGTAAGTCAAAGGAATATAACAACAGGCTTATTCTTATTTAAAAAAAGGCGCAGACACACAGAAAACAGCAAAACCACGTCATCTTGCAGGGCGGAAGAGTCCGTAGATAAATTAGAGCGATCCATAACGTCAGGGAAACAGGCGGCCCGAAAGCCTACGGGATGACCCGCCTACAGCCAGGGGAAATTCACTACAACTCCCTCCCCGCCTGACTTCGGACGACTCCCTCTCGGTCTCGACGCACACAGAACGGCCACTGCCTGCTTCTGAGGACCCTAGCGTGCGGCCCGGTCCAGCCACTCTCGACTGAGCAGACAGGGTCATGCAGCATCAGAGGGGCAAGCAGAGAGGTGACGAGAGGAGTCGGTCGAAGGCCACACCACCGGATCCACGGGTCGGAAGAAACAGCTCTCGGTCACCGCGACCGTCCACGACCCTCCGGAGGAACGGCTCTACACTGCGGATGGACTCAAAAGGACCGTAAAGCACAAGGAACATCACACCTGCAAGAGACTGGGATTAGTGTATGGCATTTACTGTGTTCATCCTGTATAAAAGTAAACTCCTGAAAGGAATGCCACTGATAAATCTATATATACGGATGCACGACCAGACAGGAAGAAGGGCAACGAAGGATGAAAGCGAAGAAGGCAAAGGACGACGACCCAGCAAGCAATCACACCCAGGCTGAAAGAATAGGAAAGAGACAGAATAAACCGAAAAAATGAAATAAAATCAATGGGCCCAAAACATAAAATAAAACATAAGATAAAATGAAACTTAAAATCAAGCTTAAAATTAAATACAAAACTTTTACATAAGAAATACAAAATGAACTTAAGAACAAACTTAAAATT
>NW_027213237.1:0-2500 GCF_042767895.1 Penaeus vannamei | reverse complement strand
AGAGAGAGAGAGAGAGAGAGAGAAAGAGAGAGAGAAAGAAAGAGAAAAAGAGAGAGAAAAAGAGAGAGAAAAAGAGAGAGAAACAAAGAGAAACAAAGAGAGAAACAAAGAGAAAGAAAGAGAGAAAGAGAGAAAGAAAGAGAGAGAGAGAGAGAGAGAGAGAGAGAGAGAGAGAAGAGAGAGAGAGAGAGAGAGAGAGAGAGAGAGAGAGAGAGAGAGAGAGAGAGAGAGAGTGTGTGTGTGTGTGTGTGTGTGTGTGTGTGTGTGTGTGTGTGTGTGTGTGTGTGTGTGTGTGTGTGTGTGTGTGTGTGTGTGTGTAGGGAAGGGAAGGGGGGGGGAGTGAAAGAAAAAGGAGAATGAAAAAAGTAGAGAAAAGGAAGAGAAACAGCAAAAGAAGAGGGAGAAAAGAAAAGGAAAAAGAATTAAGAAACTAGACCTCATATGCAAGCTTGGTGGTTTCCCTGAGAGTAGAGTCCTTGTGAACTCTTAGCTTCTTCTCTTGCATCTGAGTCTGGCCAGGCACTTGGCAGAACAGTTTAATGCAGCACATACATCTTTCAATTTCCCGCTGCTCACGCTCTGCTGCTTCCTCTTCAGACATTCTTTGTACTAAATCCTGTGGAGACAACACAGTCAAAGCAAACATAAAGGCCAAAACGTATATATTTAGATATTAATCATTTGCAATTATGACATGGGAATCCAAGCTATTTTTTACCATAAATGCCTTTCAATAATTTGTAATCCTTGCCTTGATATGTTGAGGGAGTGCCTCTTTAGAGTAGGCATCTACATTCCTCTCTTTGTTGATCTGTCTATACATGAGCATGTAGGCATTGGCACTGGAGCTCCAGCTGTAGCATGGCACTCTGTTTGTACCTCCACCATATGTTTTTCTGATGTCATCATATGTAATCTGGAACATGGCAATAAGTTGAACTTAAACATACTGTTGCATAATCTCTCTTTTTAATGCAGAAAACATTACTGAACTTAAATACAAATAAATATAAATCATATCAAGTTGCCAACTCCTGGACTAACCTTAGATACACTTTGGTCATTAAAGCAGAACCATTCATCTGTTCTGAAGTCCTTAATATAAGCGTAATAGTGCCCCCCCGATGCGCTGCCCGCATGGACCATGATTGAGAAAAGTTCATACACATAGGGTCCATTGGGCAAGCAGTTCTTGTTCTTTTCATTGTTCATACTGCTAACATCAATACCTTCATCTTCATCCTAAGCAAGAAAAATAAAAGACAAAAATTAACATAGAAATCAAGTACAAGAGTTTCATAAAACAATATCTTTTTGTAAATTAACCAGTCTAGAAATTAATAAATCAGTGAGAGGAGATTGAAGTACCACATCACTTACTTGATTGTCAGACTCAGGCTGGGAGTTAGAGGTGTTCTCCACTGAATTGTCCTCCACGTCCAGTGCTGATCCAGAGTCTGTGGTGGAGGCATCATCCAATTTGTCTGTGGTGGGCTTGTCTGGTGTTACTGCAGAGCTGTCCTCCTTTGAGTGGGTCTCAATAAAGCTGTTTAGGTCCAGTATGTTGGGGAAGGTCACTCTGAAAGACAAGGGGGTTGGGTATGGATATTTGGACAGAAAGCAACATGTCTCAAAATACTGGTTTAATATATAGGGTTTAAGCACATATTGTAGCATAAAAAAGAGGAATTGATGGAGAAACAAAAAGTTTACGTAATATCAAAATACTTTATGAGCAAAGAGCCCTTAATCTTATCATATTTCAACAAAACTAAATTGTGCTATACCAGGTTCTGTCTTCATTCCTAAAATCTAATTTCCTCTGTAAATAGAATAAATGCTCTTGTAAAATAGGAAGAAAAAATTGGTATCTATGCACTTACTTGTCATTCAGCTTGATTCTATGCAAGGTCTGGTAGTCAAAGTCGAAGCGCATGAGGTGTATGGTGAGCAGGTAGGGGAAGCGTGTGAATTTCAGCCCTTTGTGAGCATCACACAGAGAATCACATTTTGAGCATTTGTATTTATTGTTCCCTGTCAAAAGTTCTGGCTCCACGAAGGCCCTCAGGGCTTCCTCCTGTTTGGGGGAGGAAATTGGGAGAAACACATTAACACAAATAAAGTATGGGTCTGAATTGTTCAGCCAATTCATGGGTAAGTTTGCTCTTAACCCACTTATGACGGGTGTCCCATATATGAGACAACCAGAAAAATAAACATTGCCAGGCATCCCATAAGTGTGACGTTGGATCAGAGCTCATGCTCTGAATGCCTGGCGTACAGGCAGATTCCGGGCTGGCCCAGCGCAAGGATTTTGTAGCCGCCCGGAAAATATCACTTTGGCTTCAAAACATGCCGGTGTTGGTGGGTTAAGGGGCTATGACCACTAAGATATGCTTTACTGAGGTGACAATAACATGAAAAAAATATGAATGGATCCAAAGAAAGTAAGATACAATAAACAAGGAAGGAGAGGAAGTGAAAGATTATTACACATTAT
>NW_027213236.1:20000-23234 GCF_042767895.1 Penaeus vannamei | reverse complement strand
ATGTGCAATAATGATGTTTATGCCATTTGGTCTTTTAGCCAGCATGAAGGAATCCCAAAGAGTTTTTCCCTTTTATGATCGGATATAAGAGAAGACTTTACACCATCATTAAAAAAAAAAAAAAAAAAATTATTACCACTTATTTGCTTCAATCTGTCTATAATTTGCACATTACCAACTATCTGCAGTTTGCAAATTAAAAGATCCAGCACTAACATCAGGGGTATCCTTTGAGGGGGGTGGGGAGACTACAGGCAGTTGCATTCCCAAGACTGTTTGCTGCCTCAAAGTTTGGCTTGACCCCCCCGACAAAATTTTTAACTTTTTGAAACTAAATCATACCTATATAGGTCTGATTATAGCTTAATAATGCCCCTAGCATAGCTAATTTTGGTAAATTTTTGTTTGAATTGTTCACCTACCCCCCCTTGTCCTCCCTAGAAAAAGTTGTAATGATGCTATTGATAGACAATACCTTCTCTTACTGACAAAAGCTTTCTCTTTCCTTGCCAATTCAAATGCTATGCCCATACCATGTAAGGTCTCTTTTGGAATAAGTAACAAACCAAGAATGGTAAATAAGAACCCATGCTATTCATAAATCAATCATGCACAGATTAGATACCAAACAATAAATCAAAAAAATATTTGTTTAATTACATTTTCTCTACCAGTAAAGGAACAACTTCTAAATCCTTCATTAAGTTCTACTGATGAGCCAGATAACAACAAAAGTATAAAAAGTTTTAAGAAGTTAAATTTTTAAACCCTACAATCCAGATGACCTCACCACATGAATATATTTAACATAAGGAGCAAGTGACTTGAACATGCCATCGTAGGAAAATCTGGCTGTGGCGATATGAACTTGCTGCCATGAGCATTTTGGCCGAAGGCCAGGGTGACTGGAAATACTTGCCATAATGGCGCAGTTCAACTGGCCTTGTCTTCCTCTAGGACCTGACTTGTGTCCAAGTACCCAGCCAAACATAGTGTTTCTCATTTGAGCAATATGTAGCTCAAGGACTTATTCCCTGTTTTCGCGTAGTTTCGTGTTTAAGAGAACCATCCCTCGGCGAGGGGAGGGGGTGGATATAAGGGTGGTCAAATTGAGTTAGCTAGCCTAGTGTATAGATAGAAGAATGAGGAAACTACCTAATTACTATTAGAGATTAGCTTGAGTTATTTCTTGGGTAGCACACGCAAGAACCACCAACACGTAGAGGTGGTATGGAGCTAATATGTGCCCAGTACCCCTGTGTGGACTTTTGCTTGTTGCAATCTTGCATATGGCATTTGATAATGAGATTGCACATAGATATGAGTTCTTGAATGTTCAAAGAACACTTTTATACCATTATCTGTACAAAGAAAGAATGAAAATTTATGACAATGTTTTGAGGGGGGGGGATAATAATAATGTGTATTTTTACACATAAAATGTGCTTTCCATTGAGACTCCCTGGTAATATGTTATAGCTTATGAAGGGACCTGTGTGTATACCGAGTACAATGTTTGGAAATAGCTGTACAAATAATGATTCAAATATTTCAGTTTGACTTAGCCTAACTGTTGATACTTTCCGTGTTGGTAAATTTAATTTGATTTGAAATTGGTCGTTTTTGCTGTAAAGAGCACTTCAATGCGAAGGGCACCCAAGAGTTGGATCTTTAAACTTCGGAGATGTAAGCAAGATACCGATTATTTCATGTTGAAGATGATAGTCCACAGCAATACCCGCTCTGACCTTGACTTGGTAAATATCGCATTGCAAAATAAACTAAATAATTTTTTTTTGTGATATTGGATTTAGCAAAAAATAACATAGCTAACAAATTTTGGGGTGTCCAAATTCCCAACTATTTCTCTCATAATTTTGTTTCGACAAGCTTCACTACTTCCCAGCAGTTGTAATTTTCATGCGATTCAAACATGGTTTGTTGCTTTCATTAGAGCATCAGTGTGCTGAGGCCATGTAAATAACCTATTTTTGAATTTTGGAATGAATCTAAAGATATAGATAATGTAAAACTGAAAAAATGACCAAAATGTGGTCACTATATAAACCAGTCCCCACCCCCCCAACAAAGGAAATTAAAAAATACTCTATATACATAGCCTTAGTATTGGATAGATCTACTGTCAACGTGAGTGTAGAGCTGCAGTTTCAAATTAGCCCTTTCTTGTTTACTTGTTTTTGGTAATAAAAAACATTTTGTGGTAATTAGCTAGCTGTTTTACATAAAATCTCTAATATAACTTTAGTTGACTTTATAAATTCTTAACCCATTAACGACGGGTGCCCCACATATGAGACACCCGAAAAAATAAACATTGCCAGGCCAGTGTGACACTATATCTCGGCTTATGCTCCAACGCAACTGCGGGCCGGGCCAGCAGCAAAGTCTGGGCCAACCCTACGCGCCGATTTTGTAGCCGCCCGAAATCTTTTATTTTCGGCTTCTAAATATACCGGTGTTAATGGGTTAAAGATATTGATATATTCTTAGAGCGAATTACGGACAGAAGGTTTTCAATTGCTCCCTGGAAAGCCCGGAGATACCCAAGGAAAAACAAGCTTTCGATTGTGTTATCGCTGGCTCCCCTCAACCCCCAGATTTCGCACCAAAGTGATACAATTCGGCCCAGATAGCGGCGCTTACGGCCAGACCTGCAAGTACACAAAGCCAGTTGAACTGTGTCTTAACCCAGTCACGCCGGGGTACATTTTGTAGCCCAAATTAAAAAAATCCGGGAAGCTACAAAATCGGCGGGCGGAGCTTCCCCGGAGTCTGTCCGCCCGCCCGGCCGCCCGCCGCTTTTGCCGCGGAGCACGGCTCCGAGAAGGCATCGCACTGGCGGGCAGCCCAAAACTGTTTATTTTTTCCTTGTGTCTCATATATGTGACACCCGGGATGGATGGGTTAAGCACACAAATCTCTTGGTGGGTGATTAGACTCTTTTGGCATTTAGGAAGGAGCTTTTTCATTATTTTCATTGATAACCAAGTATGGAATATAATGTTCGTGAACAATGGCTGGATGACTGACAGCTCCAAGGAGCACCAGTGCTATTTCTGGCCTCCATAACTGCCAGAACAGACTGTATTACAGAAAATTGAATATCATAAAAAAAAGTCACATAAAACGAAATGTTGCTTATTGTTGTTACCATTACTGCACGATTTATAGAACTAGAGAGATGATATGGAGTATTTGGAAGGAAAACAACTT
>NW_027213235.1:7500-12500 GCF_042767895.1 Penaeus vannamei | reverse complement strand
AATGATAGTAATGATAATTATAATGATAATAATGATAATAATGGTGATAGTAATAGCAGTAACAATAATGATGATAATAAAACTGACAATAGCATTAATAATGATGATAATGATAATAATGATAATGATAATGATAATGATAGTAGTGATGATGATAATAATAATAAAGATAATAATAATGATAATAATAATGATGATAGTAATAATATTGATAATAATCAGAGTTATCATCATAATGATAATGATGATGATAATACTGATGATGATGATGATGATAACAGTAATAATAGTTACGATGATGGTAGTAATAACAATGACAATAATGATAATTATCATGATAATAATGATGATAGTAGTAGTAGTAGTTGTAGTTTTAGTAGTATTAATAGTATTAACAGTAGTAAGGATAATGATAATAATAATTATAATGATAACAATGATAACAAAAAATATGATAATGAGTGTAATATTTGCAGTGATGATGATGAAGGTAGTAATAATGATAATGATAATGATGGTGATGATGATAATGATAATGATAATGATAACAATTGTGACGATGGTGGTGATAATGATAATCACAATAACAATAACAATAATAATGATGATAACATTAATAATAGTAATGATAATAGTAATAATGATAATAATAATAATAATAATAATAATAATAATAATAATAATAATAATAATACTGATAATGATATTATCAATAATGAAAATAACAATAATAATATTAACAACAATAGCGATGATAAAAATAACAATGATAATAATGATAATAGTAACAATAATAAAATTTATGATATTGGTAATGATCATAATAACATCAAAGCTAAAAGTATTGATCCAGCATTACATTAAATGAAAATACACTATAATAACAACAATGATCAGAGTAAGAACAATAAGAATAGCTTCACGCCAGGATTCAGTGCCATCACAATCTCCTACAGTGCCATCACAATCTCCTACAGTGCCATCACAATCTCCTACAGTGCCATCACAATCTCCTACAGTGCCATCACAATCTCCTACAGTGCCACCCTAAAATGTCACCGGTCCTTGTGGCACCAAAATTAACCGATGGTGTGAGGACAGTGCCTTAGCAATTGTGCGAGTAAAAGAGATGATACATGTCCTGATACAGTGTCGGATAGTGTCCTCATGTGGTGAAAAGGTGCGGTGATGTGGCCTCGTGTGGTGATGTGGCCTCATGTGGTGAAAAGGGTTAGGGTTATGTGGCCTCGTGTGGTGATGTGGCCTCATGCGGTATAAAGGTGTGGTGATGTGGCCTCATGCGGTATAAAGGTGTGGGGATGTGGCCTCATGCGGTATAAAGGTGTGGTGATGTGGCCTCATGCGGTATAAAGGTGTGGTGATGTGGCCTCATGCAGTATAAAGGTGTGGTGATGTGGCCTCATGCGGTATAAAGGTGTGGTGATGTGGCCTCATGCGGTATAAAGGTGTGGTGATGTGGCCTCATGCGGTATAAAGGTGTGGTGATGTGGCCTCATGCGGTATAAAGGTGTGGTGATGTGGCCTCATGCGGTATAAAGGTGTGGTGATGTGGCCTCATGCGGTATAAAGGTGTGGTGATGTGGCCTCATGCGGTATAAAGGTGTGGTGATGTGGCCTCATGCGGTATAAAGGTGTGGTGATGTGGCCTCATGCGGTATAAAGGTGTGGTGATGTGGCCTCATGCGGTATAAAGGTGTGGTGATGTGGCCTCATGCGGTATAAAGGTGTGGTGATGTGGCCTCATGCGGTATAAAGGTGTGGTGATGTGGCCTCATGCGGTATAAAGGGGTGGTGATGTGGCCTCATGCGGTATAAAGGTGTGGTGATGTGGCCTCATGCGGTATAAAGGTGTGGTGATGTGGCCTCATGCGGTATAAAGGTGTGGTGATGTGGCCTCATGCGGTATAAAGGTGTGGTGATGTGGCCTCATGCGGTATAAAGGTGTGGTGATGTGGCCTCATGCGGTATAAAGGTGTGGTGATGTGGCCTCATGCGGTATAAAGGTGTGGTGATGTGGCCTCATGCGGTATAAAGGTGTGGTGATGTGGCCTCATGCGGTATAAAGGTGTGGTGATGTGGCCTCATGTGGTGAAAAGGTGTGGTGATATGGCTTCATCGTTAGGGTTATGTGGAATAGCGTCGGAGTCATTCGGTAAAGTAACATTGGATTGCAGTGATGTGGTGTGGTGATATGGCGATGTGTTCTGGGTTATGTGGTATGCTGTAATGTTACAGGGAGACTATGTTGCAAACTGGAGTGCAATAGCGATTGAACTTATTGTTATTATGAGGATTATAATGTTTTCTTAACCTACAAATGTTATGATAACATCTCAAAGCCACATAATGGTTCAAATAGATATAATCTATGTTATGATGATGTGGATATGTTGTAATGTTCCAGTATCGCAGTAAAGCAAAATGAAATGTAAATGAACAAACTATTATCATAATGATTATAATGTTATCTTATCCTCCTAGTGTCGTAACAACACTTCATAGCCACATAATGTTGCAACATAACAACACATTCACCCGATAAAGCCTTAGAAGCAAAGAATTATGTTTCGCATGTTAACGTTGGTGTTTAGATAATGACGATAAGATAACAGTGTGTCGATGTTACTTATGATGATGGTGAGAGCAAGAGACGATGGAAGAAGTCGATAATTGCGAATATAGAAGAAGAAGAAGAAGAAGAAGAAGAAGAAGAAGAAGAAGATTAAGAAGAAGAAGAAGAAGAAGAAGAAGAAGATGAAAGATCAGAAAGCTGAAGAAAAATAAGAATAAGAAGAATAAGAAGAAGGAGCAGAAGGCAGAAGAAAAAGAAGAAATAAAAACATGACGAAGAAGGAAAATTAGAGGAAGAAAGAAGAAGGAGGAGAAGGAGGAGAAGGAAGGGAAGGAGAAGGAGAAGGAAAGGGGAATCCGAATCAAGAATGGAAATAAGAAAGAGACATAACTCCTCCAAAACCATGCTGTTATCGCCTTTCCCTTTCTCTCCCTCTGCCCTCGCCCTTCTTCCTCTCTTCCTCTCTACCTCTTCCCCCCTTTTCTACTTCTCTTCCCCCCTCCCTCCACTCTCTCTCTCTCTCTCTCACTCACTCTCTCTTTCTCCATCTCTCTCTCTCTCTCTCTCTCTCTCTCTCTCTCAGTCTCCAATTCTTTCTCTCTCTCTCTCGCTCTCTCTCCCTCTCCCTCCTCCCTCCCAACCTCCCCCACCCTCCTTCTCCCTCTCCCTCTCTCCTCTCTCTCTCTCCCTCTCCCTCTCCTTCCTCCCTCCCTCCTCCCTCTCACCCTCCTTCTCCCTCACCCTCTCTCCCCTTTCTCTCTCTCTCTCTCCTCCCTCCTCCCTCCCAACCTCCCTCACCCTCCTTCTCCTTCTCCCTCTCTCCTCTCTCTCTCTCTCCATCTCCTACAACATCAAGCGACTTCTTACTTCCTGTGTCCCGATCCCGTTCTACTCTCATTTTCTCTTCCGACACTTCATAATTTCATCATTGTCTGCGTCCTGTTTCTCTCCCTCCCTCCCTCTCTCTGTCCCTCTTTCTTTATTTATTCTTCTCCCCTTCCGTCTCTCTTTCACACGCTCTTTCTTTCTCTGTTTCTCCGCTTCCTCCCCTCCTTCTCCCCTTCTCCCTCTCTCTCTTTTACATGATTGTTTGTTTCTCTTGTCTTCTTCCCCATTCTTTCCTTCTTTCTTCCCCTTTATATAGTTCGCTTATTCATTTCCTCTCTCTCTCTCTCTTTCTCTTCCTATCCCTCTCCCTCTTCTCTCTTCCTCTCCCTCTCCCCCCATCTTTCTCTCCTTATCTCCCTCTCCCTCTCCCCATTTTTTCTCTCCTCCTTTCCCTCTCTGGCTCTTTCTCTCTACTTCTCTCTTTCTCTGGCTCTTTCTCTCTACTTCTGTTTCTCTCTGGCTCTTTCTCTCTACTTCTCTCTCTCTTTGCCTCTTTCTCTCTATTTCTCTCTCTCTCTGGTTCTTTCTCTCTACTTCTCTCTCTATCTAGCTCTTTCTCTCTACTTCTCTCTCACTTCCTCTTTCTTTTCGCTTCCCTATTGCCCCGTGTACATTATCACCGTCCATCAAGGGTTCCATTTTTAATATCTTCCTTCCCTGCCCTCCCTCCTCCGTTCTCCTCCTCCTCCCCCTCCTCCCCCTTTCTCTTCCCCTTCTTCCTTCTTCTTCACTTCCCTCCTCATCACCCTAATCTTATCAAGTGATTTCCTATGTCTGGTTCACATAATGAGTTAAATTCTGATAATTGAAAAGTAATATCTTGGGCTTCGTGTATGTAGGAACTGACCTCAGCTTAATATCTGAATGTAAGAAAATTTAATGTTTTTTTTTCTATGTACGTATTCATGTGTGTACGTATTCATGTGTGCACATATTCATGTGTGTAGGTATTCATGTGTGTACGTATTCATGTGTGTACGTATTCATGTGTGCACCTATTCATGTTTCTAAAAAAATAATGATAGTAATATTAATAATAATGAAAATAATAATGATAAGGATAATAATGATAAAAGTAATGAAATTATTAATAAAAGTAATAACAATGATGATAATGATGCTCTAGCTAATGATGATAATAATAATGATAGCAATAATAAAGCTAACAACAACAACAACAATAACAATAATAATGATAATGATGATAATAATAATATTAATGATAATGATAATAGTGATAATGACAACAACAACAATAATAATAATGATAATAATAATGACAATGATAATAATAATAGCTATGATAATGATACTACTACTACTACTATTGCTAATGATAATAATGCTAATGATAATGATAATAACAATAATGATAGTAATAATAATGATAATGGTAATAAAGATTATTATCATCATTATTATTATAATAATAAATATAATGATAACAGTAACGATAATAACGCTAAGAATAATATTAATGATAATAATGATGATGATGATAATAATGATAATAATGATA
>NW_027213234.1:2500-7500 GCF_042767895.1 Penaeus vannamei | reverse complement strand
GACGACTCTCCTGTCACGCCATTTAACCTAAAAATATTGAAGGCGACGACTCTCCTGTCACGCCATTTAACCTAAAAATATTGAAGGCGACGACTCTCCTGTCACGCCATTTAACCTAAAAATATTGAAGACGAGGACTCTCCTGTCACGCCATTTAACCTAAAATATTGAAGGCGACGACTCTCCTGTCACGCCATTTAACCTAAAAATATTGAAGGCGACGACTCTCCTGTCACGCCATTTAACCTAAAAATATTGAAGGCGACGACTCTCCTGTCACGCCATTTAACCTAAAAATATTGAAGACGAGGACTCTCCTGTCACGCCATTTAACCTAAAATATTGAAGGCGACGACTCTCCTGTCACGCCATTTAACCTAAAAATATTGAAGGCGACGACTCTCCTGTCACGCCATTTAACCTAAAAATATTGAAGACGAGGACTCTCCTGTCACGCCATTTAACCTAAAATATTGAAGGCGACGACTCTCCTGTCACGCCATTTAACCTAAAAATATTGAAGGCGACGACTCTCCTGTCACGCCATTTAACCTAAAAATATTGAAGGCGACGACTCTCCTGTCACGCCATTTAACCTAAAAATATTGAAGGCGACGACTCTCCTGTCACGCCATTTAACCTAAAAATATTGAAGACGAGGACTCTCCTGTCACGCCATTTAACCTAAAAATATTGAAGGCCACGACTCTCCTGTCACGCCATTTAACCTAAAAATATTTAAGGCCACGACTCTCCTGTCACGCCATTTAACCTGAAAATATTTAAGGCGACGACTCTCCAGTCACGCCATTTAACCTAAAAATATTTAAGGCGACGACTCTCCTGTCACGCCATTTAACCTAAAAATATTTAAGGCGACGACTCTCCTGTCACGCCATTTAACCTAAAAATATTTAAGGCGACGACTCTCCTGCCACGCCATTTAACCTAAAAATATTTAAGGCGACGACTCTCCTGTCACGCCATTTCACCTAAAAATATTTAAGGCGACGACTCTCCAGTCACGCCATTTAACCTAAAAATATTGAAGGCGACGACTCTCCAGTCACGCCATTTCACCTAAAAATATTGAAGGCGACGACTCTCCTGTCACGCCATTTAACCTAAAAATATTTAAGGCGACGACTCTCCTGTCACGCCATTTAACCTAAAAATATTTAAGGCGACGACTCTCCTGCCACGCCATTTAACCTAAAAATATTGAAGGCGACGACTCTCCTGTCACGCCATTTAACCTAAAAATATTTAAGGCGACGACTCTCCTGTCACGCCATTTCACCTAAAAATATTTAAGGCCACGACTCTCCTGTCACGCCATTTAACCTAAAAATATTTAAGGCGACGACTCTCCTGTCACGCCATTTAACCTAAAAATATTGAAGACGAGGACTCTCCTGTCACGCCATTTAACCTAAAAATATTGAAGGCCACGACTCTCCTGCCACGCCATTTAACCTAAAAATATTTAAAGCGACGACTCTCCTGTCACGCCATTTAACCTAAAAATATTTAAGGCGACGACTCTCCTGTCACGCCATTTAACCTAAAAATATTGAAGACGAGGACTCTCCTGTCACGCCATTTAACCTAAAAATATTGAAGACGAGGACTCTCCTGTCACGCCATTTAACCTAAAAATATTTAAGGCGACGACTCTCCTGTCACGCCATTTCACCTAAAAATATTTAAGGCCACGACTCTCCTGTCACGCCATTTAACCTAAAAATATTTAAGGCGACGACTCTCCTGTCACGCCATTTAACCTAAAAATATTGAAGACGAGGACTCTCCTGTCACGCCATTTAACCTAAAAATATTGAAGGCCACGACTCTCCTGCCACGCCATTTAACCTAAAAATATTTAAAGCGACGACTCTCCTGTCACGCCATTTAACCTAAAAATATTTAAGGCGACGACTCTCCTGTCACGCCATTTAACCTAAAAATATTTAAGGCGACGACTCTCCTGTCACGCCATTTAACCTAAAAATATTGAAGACGAGGACTCTCCTGTCACGCCATTTAACCTAAAATATTGAAGGCGACGACTCTCCTGTCACGCCATTTAACCTAAAAATATTTAAGGCGACGACTCTCCTGTCACGCCATTTAACCTAAAAATATTGAAGGCGACGACTCTCCTGTCACGCCATTTAACCTAAAATATTGAAGGCGACGACTCTCCTGTCACGCCATTTAACCTAAAAATATTTAAGGCGACGACTCTCCTGTCACGCCATTTAACCTAAAAATATTGAAGGCGACGACTCTCCTGTCACGCCATTTAACCTAAAAATATTGAAGACGAGGACTCTCCTGTCACGCCATTTAACCTAAAAATATTGAAGACGAGGACTCTCCTGTCACGCCATTTAACCTAAAATATTGAAGGCGACGACTCTCCTGTCACGCCATTTAACCTAAAAATATTTAAGGCGACGACTCTCCTGTCACGCCATTTAACCTAAAAATATTGAAGACGAGGACTCTCCTGTCACGCCATTTAACCTAAAATATTGAAGGCGACGACTCTCCTGTCACGCCATTTAACCTAAAAATATTTAAGGCGACGACTCTCCTGTCACGCCATTTAACCTAAAAATATTGAAGACGAGGACTCTCCTGTCACGCCATTTAACCTAAAAATATTGAAGACGAGGACTCTCCTGTCACGCCATTTAACCTAAAATATTGAAGGCGACGACTCTCCTGTCACGCCATTTAACCTAAAAATATTTAAGGCGACGACTCTCCTGTCACGCCATTTAACCTAAAAATATTGAAGACGAGGACTCTCCTGTCACGCCATTTAACCTAAAATATTGAAGGCGACGACTCTCCTGTCACGCCATTTAACCTAAAAATATTTAAGGCGACGACTCTCCTGTCACGCCATTTAACCTAAAATATTGAAGGCGACGACTCTTCTGTCACGCCATTTAACATAAAAATATTGAAGGCGACGACTCTCCTGTCACGCCATTTAACCTAAAAATATTGAAGACGAGGACTCTCCTGTCACGCCATTTAACCTAAAATATTGAAGGCGACGACTCTTCTGTCACGCCATTTAACCTAAAAATATTTAAGGCGACGACTCTCCTGTCACGCCATTTAACCTAAAAATATTGAAGACGACGACTCTCCTGTCACGCCATTTAGCCTAAAAATATTGAAGGCGACGACTCTCCTGTCACGCCATTTCACCTAAAAATATTGAAGGCGACGACTCTCCTGTCACGCCATTTAACCTAAAAATATTGAAGGCGACGACTCTCCTGTCACGCCATTTAACCTAAAAATATTGAAGGCGACGACTCTCCTGTCACGCCATTTCACCTAAAAATATTGAAGGCGACGACTCTCCTGTCACGCCATTTAACCTAAAAATATTGAAGGCGACGACTCTCCTGTCACGCCATTTAACCTAAAAATATTGAAGGCGACGACTCTCCTGCCACGCCATTTCACCTAAAAATATTGAAGACGAGGACTCTCCTGCCACGCCATTTCACCTAAAAATATTGAAGGCGACGACTCTCCTGCCACGCCATTTCACCTAAAAATATTGAAGGCGACGACTCTCCTGCCACGCCATTTCACCTAAAAATATTGAAGGCGACGACTCTCCTGTCACGCCATTTCACCTAAAAATATTGAAGGCGACGACTCTCCTGTCACGCCATTTCACCTAAAAATATTGAAGGCGACGACTCTCCTGTCACGCCATTTAACCTAAAAATATTGAAGGCGACGACTCTCCTGTCACGCCATTTCACCTAAAAATATTGAAGGCGACGACTCTCCTGTCACGCCATTTCACCTAAAAATATTGAAGGCGACGACTCTCCTGTCACGCCATTTAACCTAAAAATATTGAAGGCGACGACTCTCCTGCCACGCCATTTCACCTAAAAATATTGAAGACGAGGACTCTCCTGCCACGCCATTTCACCTAAAAATATTGAAGGCGACGACTCTCCTGCCACGCCATTTCACCTAAAAATATTGAAGGCGACGACTCTCCTGCCACGCCATTTCACCTAAAAATATTGAAGGCGACGACTCTCCTGCCACGCCATTTCACCTAAAAATATTGAAGGCGACGACTCTCCTGTCACGCCATTTCACCTAAAAATATTGAAGGCGACGACTCTCCTGCCACGCCATTTCACCTAAAAATATTTAAGGCGACGACTCTCCTGTCACGCCATTTCACCTAAAAATATTTAAGGCGACGACTCTCCTGTCACGCCATTTCACCTAAAAATATTGAAGGCGACGACTCTCCTGCCACGCCATTTCACCTAAAAATATTTAAGGCGACGACTCTCCTGTCACGCCATTTCACCTAAAAATATTTAAGGCGACGACTCTCCTGTCACGCCATTTCACCTAAAAATATTGAAGGCGACGACTCTCCTGCCACGCCATTTCACCTAAAAATATTGAAGGCGACGACTCTCCTGCCACGCCATTTCACCTAAAAATATTTAAGGCGACGACTCTCCTGTCACGCCATTTAACCTAAAAATATTGAAGGCGACGACTCTCCTGTCACGCCATTTCACCTAAAAATATTTAAGGCGACGACTCTCCTGTCACGCCATTTCACCTAAAAATATTGAAGGCGACGACTCTCCTGTCACGCCATTTCACCTAAAAATATTGAAGGCGACGACTCTCCTGTCACGCCATTTCACCTAAAAATATTTAAGGCGACGACTCTCCTGTCACGCCATTTCACCTAAAAATATTGAAGGCGACGACTCTCCTGTCACGCCATTTCACCTAAAAATATTGAAGGCGACGACTCTCCTGTCACGCCATTTCACCTAAAAATATTGAAGGCGACGACTCTCCTGCCACGCCATTTCACCTAAAAATATTTAAGGCGACGACTCTCCTGTCACGCCATTTCACCTAAAAATATTTAAGGCGACGACTCTCCTGTCACGCCATTTCACCTAAAAATATTT